>NC_092088.1:62537903-62750403 GCF_045679555.1 Salvelinus alpinus | reverse complement strand
CTGTGTGTGTGTGATGTAGACTCACCTCATAGTGTGCTGTGTGTGTGTGTGTGTGATGTAGACTCACCTCATAGTGTGCTGTGTGTGTGTGTGTGTGATGTAGACTCACCTCATAGTGTGCTGTGTGTGTGTGTGTGTGATGTAGACTCACCTCATAGTGTGCTGTGTGTGTGATGTAGACTCACCTCATAGTGTGTGTGTGTGTGATGTAGACTCACCTCATAGTGTGCTGTGTGTGTGATGTAGACTCACCTCATAGTGTGTGTGTGTGTGATGTAGACTCACCTCATAGTGTGATGTGTGTGTGTGTGTGTGATGTAGACTCACCTCATAGTGTGCTGTGTGTGTGTGTGTGTGATGTAGACTCACCTCATAGTGTGCTGTGTGTGTGTGATGTAGACTCACCTCATAGTGTGCTGTGTGTGTGTGTGTGTGATGTAGACTCACCTCATAGTGTGCTGTGTGTGTGTGTGTGTGATGTAGACTCACCTCATAGTGTGCTGTGTGTGTGTGTGTGTGATGTAGACTCACCTCATAGTGTGCTGTGTGTGTGTGTGTGTGATGTAGACTCACTTCATAGTGTGCTGTGTGTGTGTGTGTGTGATGTAGACTCACCTCATAGTGTGCTGTGTGTGTGATGTAGACTCACCTCATAGTGTGCTGTGTGTGTGATGTAGACTCACCTCATAGTGTGTGTGTGTGTGATGTAGACTCACCTCATAGTGTGCTGTGTGTGTGTGTGTGTGATGTAGACTCACCTCATAGTGTGCTGTGTGTGTGTGATGTAGACTCACCTCATAGTGTGCTGTGTGTGTGTGTGTGTGATGTAGACTCACCTCATAGTGTGCTGTGTGTGTGTGTGTGTGATGTAGACTCACCTCATAGTGTGCTGTGTGTGTGTGTGTGTGATGTAGACTCACCTCATAGTGTGCTGTGTGTGTGATGTAGACTCACCTCATAGTGTGTGTGTGTGTGATGTAGACTCACCTCATAGTGTGCTGTGTGTGTGATGTAGACTCACCTCATAGTGTGTGTGTGTGTGATGTAGACTCACCTCATAGTGTGCTGTGTGTGTGTGTGTGTGATGTAGACTCACCTCATAGTGTGCTGTGTGTGTGTGTGTGTGATGTAGACTCACCTCATAGTGTGCTGTGTGTGTGTGATGTAGACTCACCTCATAGTGTGCTGTGTGTGTGTGTGTGTGATGTAGACTCACCTCATAGTGTGCTGTGTGTGTGTGTGTGTGATGTAGACTCACCTCATAGTGTGCTGTGTGTGTGTGTGTGTGATGTAGACTCACCTCATAGTGTGCTGTGTGTGTGTGTGTGTGATGTAGACTCACCTCATAGTGTGCTGTGTGTGTGTGTGTGTGATGTAGACTCACCTCATAGTGTGTGTGTGTGTGATGTAGACTCACCTCATAGTGTGCTGTGTGTGTGATGTAGACTCACCTCATAGTGTGTGTGTGTGTGATGTAGACTCACCTCATAGTGTGCTGTGTGTGTGTGATGTAGACTCACCTCATAGTGTGCTGTGTGTGTGTGATGTAGACTCACCTCATAGTGTGCTGTGTGTGTGTGATGTAGACTCACCTCATAGTGTGTGTGTGTGTGATGTAGACTCACCTCATAGTGTGTGTGTGTGTGATGTAGACTCACCTCATAGTGTGCTGTGTGTGTGATGTAGACTCACCTCATAGTGTGTGTGTGTGTGATGTAGACTCACCTCATAGTGTGTGTGTGTGTGATGTAGACTCACCTCATAGTGTGCTGTGCGTTGCGACTCGGAGATGAGCTGGGCGTTACAGATGTTGCAGTAACTCTCTGTGAACAGTCCTCCTTCCACCATTCCTGCCGACTTCATCTGAAGACATGCACACATAGAATAAACATACACACTTAAACCAATGTATCACCTTGTTAAGATATAGTGCATATGCACAGTTAGAATACACCAAATGTGAATACTCTAAACCAAATCTAGTAGACATGTCAGCTCTGAACATCCTTTCCACCAGAAAGCGACAGAGGTCAAGTTACCTAAGTCAGGATCTATTTGATCAAAATGATCATTTTTTGGGCCAATGACAAGGTACAGTATGTATTGATGGAAAGATGTATGAGAGAGGTGAAGTAGGGTAAAGTTGAAAACAATGACAAGCATCATTAAACTCCTGAGCGAATATATGCCAATCAAAGCATCTCTCATATTCTGTAGTTAAATAACTTACATTTATTATTGATTGACAGGTTAGATCCAACCAACCTGCAAATTAAACATGATAATTTAATCTCCACATTAATTAAGATGACATCACGACTGATAGAACATCATAATCTGCCCAAATATCTCCACTCCCACTGTGGGTATAACATGTTGCATGGAGATCTGTCTGAGTAGACTGACTCGTTTATGAAGGCAATCGGTGATGAGATTAATTAAATGATAGTGGGAGAGAGGGGGGGAGATGGGGAGAGAGAGAGGGGGGAGCGGGGAGAGAGAGAGGGGGAGATGGGGAGAGAGAGCAGGGAGAGGGGAGAGAGAGAGGGGGAGATGGGGAGAGAGAGAGGGGGGAGCGGGGAGAGAGAGAGAGGGGGAGGGGGAGATGGGGAGAGAGAGAGGGGGAGATGGGGAGAGAGAGAGGGGGGAGCAGGGAGAGAGAGAGGGGGAGATGGGGATAGAGAGAGGGAAAGAAAGACATGATCATTACCATCGTTATCTCACTTCGCTTTAGCAACAATGGCTTTGTCATTCATGCTAGTAAAGCTTATCTGAATCTGAATATGAGGGGGAGAGAGAGAGAGAGAGAGAGAGAGAGAGAGAGAGAGAGAGAGAGAGAGAGAGAGAGAGAGAGAGAAAGAGGGAGAGAAAGAGAGAGACCAGGGGGAGTTGAGCGAGACAGATGGGTAAAGACAGAGAAAGTGTGAGAGAGAGAGAGAGAGAGAGAGAGAGAGGGAGGGAGAGAGGGGGGAGAGAGAGAAAGAGGGGGGTAGATGAGAGAGACAGAAAGTGAGGGAAAGTGAGGGATGAAAAGAGTCAGAGAGAGAGACAGAGACAGAGACAGAGACAGAGAGAGAGAGAGAGAGAAAGAGAGAGAAAGAGAGGGGAGAAGGGGGCAAGAGATTTAAGCTGTTGCAGAGGAGAGAGAATAGACTGAATTACAGAAAGAAAGAAACATTGAAAGAAAGAACAGATAGCTAGAGATAGAAACAGAACACTTCCCCTTGAATTCTGAGACGATGGACTTAAGGCAGAAACAATAAAAGTCTAGCAGGATGGTAGGATGTATGCCAAACCATTGAAGATCACAATCACAAAATATTTATATAATTTAAACAACAAAAACAAGCTAATGCCTAAATACAGGGGCTTAGTCCTGTATCACTGACAGTGTCCAACCCCCTGGACATTTTTCCAATTTTGTTGCCTTACAAACTGGAATTAAACTAGATTTTTTTTTTTTGGGGGGGGGGGGTTGTATCATTTGATTTACACAACATGTCTACTACTTTGAAGATGCAAAATATTTTTTATTGTGAAACAAACAAGAAATAAGACAAAAAACTGAAAACTTCAGCATGCATAACTATTCACCCCCCCTCCCCCTAAAGTCAATACTTTGTAGAGCCACCTTTTGCAGCAATTACAGCTGCAAGTTTCTTGGGGTATGTCTCTATAAGCTTGGCACATCTAGCCACTGGGATGTTTTGCCAATTCTTCAAGGCAAAACTGCTCCAGCTCCTTCAAGTTGAATGGGTTCCGCTGGTGTACAGCAATCTTTAAGTCATACAACAGATTCTCAAATGGATTGAGGTCTGGGTTTGACTAGGCCATTCCAAGACATGTAAATGTTTCCCTTAAACCACTCGATTATTGCTTTAGCAGTATGCTTAGGGTCATTGTCCTGCTGGAAGGTGAACCTCTGTCCCAGTCTCAAAGCTCTGGAAAACTGAAACAGGTTTCCCTCAAAAATGTCCCTGTATTTAGCGCTATCCATCATTCCATCAATTCTGACCAGTTTCCCAGTCCCTGCCGATGAAAAACATCCCCACAGCATGATGCTGCCACCACCATGTCTCACTGTGGGGATGGTATTCTCGGGGTGATGAGAAGTGTTGGGTTTGTGCCAGACATAGCGTTTTCCTTGCTCAATTTTAGTCTCATCTGATCAGAGTACCTTCTTCCATATGTTTGGGGAGTCTCCCACATGCCTTTTGGCGAACACCAAACATGTTTGCTTATTTTTTCATTAGGCAATGGCTTTTTTTCTGGCCACTCTTCCGTAAAGCCCAGCTCTGTGGAGTGTACGGCTTAAAGTGGTCCTATGGACAGATACTCCAATCTCCGCTGTGGAGCTTTGCAGCTCCTTCAAGGTTATCTTTGGTCTCTTTGTTGCCTCTCTAATTAATGCCCTCCTTGCCAGGTCCGTGAGCGTTGGTTAACGGCCCTTTCTTGGCAGGTTTGTTGTGGTGCCATATTCTTTCTATTTTTTAATAATGGATTTAATGGTGCTCCAAGGGATGTTGAAAGTTTCTGATTTTTTTTATAACCCAATTCTAATCTGTACTTCTCCACAACTTTGTCCCTGACCTGTTTTGATAGCTCATTGGTCTTCATGGTGCCACTTGCTTGGTGGTGCCCCTTGCTTAGTGGTGTTGGAGACTCTGGGGCCTTTCAGAATAGGTGTATTTATACTGAGATCATATGACATATCATGTGACACTTAGATTGCACACAGGTGGAGTTTATTTAACTAATTATGTGACTTCTGAAGGTAATTGGTTGCACCAGATCTTATTTAGGGGCTTCATAGCAAAGGGGGTGAATACATATGCACGAACCACTTTTATTTTTTACCTTTTTTTTAAGCAAGTAGATATTTTCTTTTCACTTCACCAATTTGGACTATTTTGTGTATGTTCATTACATGAAATCCAAATAAAAATCCATTTAAATTACAGGTTGTAATGCAACAAAATAGGAAAAATGCCAAGGGGGGTGAATACTTTCACAAGCCACTGTAAACATGGCGGTTGGAACCAAACATATTCAATTTGGAGAAAGAGGAGGAAGGGAAGCGCTACTAAGGTACACTATAGTATATTTTGGTAGATAGAAGGTGCTCTTTGGTAAAAGGTGTAAATTGGTCATCAAAAAGAAAGGAGGACCAAGGCACTCTTCATATAATTAATTAAAATGCCTTTATTAGTATGGCATGTTCAATAGAAACAAAGTTGTTTAAAAACCGACGCGTTTCGGCTGCATGGCCTTCGTCAGGGAGTACAGAAAAAGGAGAATACAATGTCCTCTTTTGAAAGGCTTTTCCAATTAGCCCTAATTAGAAGAGGGAGTGGTTACCAAATTGGACACACCTAGTAAGCAATAATATACACATGAAAAGGTGAAATACTGTAGCTATGTTATCATGAGCATACAACTCCAAGCTAGAAGCATCAGAACACCCAGAGAGGCAGTTCCAACCCTAACCATGACTGGGAGAAGTGTCCAGAACAAGAAAGCAATATATTCCACAGTACTCCAGACCACAGCAAAACATGAACAACAGTCCAAACATAGCTAGAGGGCAATTGAGCAAAATGTCCACTAGATGACAGCAAATGGATCCATCACGACCCTACAGGAAGGGTGAGAAATCCATATCTTCATTTAAACCAGGGTACTTAGTGGCCTGTAGTTTGTAAATCCAAAAACTTTCCCTTTGGTTTAACTGTTTAAGACGGTCCCCTTTTCTAATAGAGGCCGGAACACGATCAATACCCATAGCTTGTAGGGAGGCAGGGTTACCATGGTGTAAGGACTTGTAGTGCCTTGCCATGGGGTAGTCTTCATTGCCTACCCGTATGGCGTACTTGTGTTCCGCCAAGCGATCTTGAAGGCGTCTCTTTGTCCGTCCAATGTAGAACACCTTGCACTGTGGACATTCCAGTCTATAGATGACATGAGTGGTTTTGCAGTTAATAAAATGCTTGAGGTAATACTCCATTTTAGAAGCTGTGTCAACAAAATACTTTTTCTGTGCAATATTACTGCAATGGTTGCACTGGTAACATTTAAAAGAGCCCTTGGGTTTGTGGTCAAGCCAAGTTTTTTGAGAGTCACCCGGAAGATAACTGTGGACTAATTTGTCATTTAGGGTAGGACATCTCTTAAAGCTTATGACTGGTGGTTCAGGAAAGACTTGGCGTAGTAGCGTATCACTTTGGATGATTCCCCAATTATTTTTAATGATTCTTTTAATGTTCTCTGCTTCAGTGCTGTATTTTGTAACAAAATACACTCTCTCTGATGTATCACGAGGCACTCCTCTTCGTAACAAGTTCTCTCTGTCAAGTAATCTAGCCCTTATACCTGCATCTTTCAGGACCTGAACGCTGTAGCCCCGATCCAAAAAGCGATTCTCCAATTCAGCAGATTTGACACTGTAGTCTGTTTCCTGATCGCAAATTCTACGGACTCTTATATTCAATTTGGACTCCAGACCAAAGGACAAATTCCCAATGGTCTAATGTCCATTGCTCGTGTTTCTTGGCCCAAGCAAGTCTCTTCTTCTTCTTGATGTCCTTTAGTAGTGGTTTATTTGTAGCAATTTCACCATGAAGGCCTGATTCACACAGCCTCCTCTGAACAGTTGATGTTGAGATGTGTCTGTTACTTGAACTCTGTGAAGCATTTATTTGGGCTGCAATTTCTGAGGCTGGTAACTCTAATGAACTTATCCTCTGCAGCAGAGGTAACTCTGGGTCTTTCTTTCCTGTGGCGGTCGTCATGAGAGCCAGTTTCACCACAGCGCTTGATGGTATTTGCGACTGTACTTTAAAAGATCTTGAAATTATCCGTGTTGACTGACCTTCAAGTCTTTAAGTAATGATGGACTGTTGTTTCTCTTTGCTTATTTGAGCTGTTCTTGCCATAATATGGACTTGGCCTTTTACCAAATAGGGCTATCGCCCCCCACCACCTTGTCACAACTTAACTGATTAGCTCTAATGCATTAAGAAGGAAAGAAATTCCACAAATGAACTATTAAGAAGGCACACCTGTTAATTGGAATGCATTCCAGGTGACTACCTCATAAAGCTGGTTGAGAGAATGCCAAGAGTGTGCAAAGCTGTCATCAAGACAAAGGGTGGCTACTTTGAAGAATCTCAAATATAAAATATACTTTGATTTGTTTAACACCTTTTTGGTTACAACATGATTCCATATGTGTTATTTCATAGCCGTGATGTCTTCACTATTATTCTACATTGTAGAAAATAGTAAAAATAAAGAAAAACCCTGGAATGAGTAGGTGTTTTAAAACTTTTGACCGGTAGTGTATGTTTGGATGAATGCTAGCAAAGCCACTACACAACACAACACTAAATAATACATTAATTGCACTGTAATGGTGACAAACGGTGCCCACAAACTCTTAGGTCCTACATAAAGTTTTCCCAACAGCAGAGCTTTCTTTTCAGTACCATGGAGTGAATCCTTACCACCACTACACCTGGCTATCAGTGGAGCCTTGTCTGGCAGCAAAACAGTTCATTCAGCCTCATTTACTGCCTTTTTTAAAAACATTGCTGATATGGCTGACTTGCTTAAACAAATGTGGTTTCTACTGACAATTGAGATGTACAAACTATGGTATAAGGGAACTATGAGCGGATAAGAGGCAATCCATAATTTCCATTAAGACATTAATGAGCGAGCTAGGACGCACATAGTCAATATAACTATTTGTTCAGAACTTTTAAAATGTACAGGATTCAGAACATGGGACGTTCTTACAGTTTTCTCCCTGTACACCAAGTCAGAACCGTAGGATGAATAAAAGGGGCATACAAGCAGACAATGCCCTGAAGGACGCTTCGCCACTGCTGGGAATACAGATATGCATCTGTTGGTCACAGATACCTTAAAATAAAAAGTAGTAGTGTGGATCAGAAAACCTGTTAGTATCTGGTGTGACCATACTTTTCATGAACTCCAAATAGAAATCAATTTAAATTACAGGTTGTAAGGCAACAAATTAGGAAAAATGCCAAGGGGGGTGAATACTTTCGCAAGGCACTGTACATGCAAATTGCCGCACACCAGCAAAGATTACTCTTTAATTGGTTAAATAACAACTATAACAGGATTCTGTTTCAAGAACACATCAAGAGAGCAACGCCTGACTGAACCGTCACATACTTGCACGCACGCACAACCGGGCACGCGAAGGCAAGCACACGCACACACGCATACATGCACACACACACCAGACTTTTCACCTTATTTAAACTGGGTGCTGCTTTTGTTCTGTCTGATAAATGGTACAAATGTAGCTGTTTTCTCCAACATGATGAAATATTCATAGATATGAAATATTTCATATTAATAACAGCGAGTGGCTACCCAGGGTATGTATAGTGGGTAGAAGAAACAGTGTTTCTTTAGAGAGTGGAGATACACTGATTTATTCACTAGGGAGGTTCACACTCAGTATCTGTACAGTACTACGAAACAAATACTGGCCATATCATTGCAAACAGTGGTTCCCAAACTTGTTCACTTTGTGACCCATGGAAAATAAGTTTGCTGACACCACCAAATTATTTAGCTGAAAAAAAATGTGTGGGTGTGTTAGGGATGTACCGATTCACCGATATGCATCGGCCCCCTTTCAGATGTTTAACATATGAATGCATCAGTCCGCAGAAGCCCAAACAGATCCAAATGTAGCATGAATCGATCTTGAAATTGATTAAAACGTCACAAACCGCCGGTTCACTAACGTTTGATATAACTTTATTTCCCCCGTCCGAAAATACCTCTAATCTGTTGTGACTGAATTGATGCGTCCTCTCTGTCAGTAGCCTATTGAACTAAGCATGTAAATACGTATGACAGTCAGTCAGGTAACATGTGCAAACAGAGCGCAGCTGCTCGTGCCAACGTGAGCCAATCCCTAATCTAATATACACATACATATGCTGAATGCACCTTCAGCATTCAAAAGCTTGTAAAACGGCTTTCTCAATGTCACATTTTAGGCTTTATTAGTTGGGTGATAACCAATGTAATTTGCTGGGTCATTGTTACCGAATGCGCTGTAGAAAATGTTGTTTTATCTGCAGAGTTGTGAAGCCTACCTGAGTGGACACAACTCACATCTTGCTGATTGGACATTGAACTGCTGATTGGGGCTTTCATTTGCCAGGTTCACCATAAGAATTGTTTTTGGTAGTTTTGCTTTAAACAGTCAATGCATTTGGTTATTTTTACATGAGCAGGGGTAATGTAGTAATTTCATAACAAGGACAGCAAAAATGTTTGCGAGCCTCACTGTAGGCATGGTCAGAGGCTCGAAGCAGGAGTAGAGCCTCCACAGAGTTCCAAACGGTCTAAACTATTAGCTTTTTAGACGGGGGTGAAATCCAAAACTGTCCTATATTATTTGGCTAAGTCATAGCTTATTTCTAAAGATAATATTGACATATTACTAGCTGAAAAAACGAACAATTATCTGCTAAAATGACAAGATAATCAGTGAGCATATTGCCCCCCATAATCTGATAGTGGTAGATGCTCAGTCTGCCCTACGGCTCAGGTGCCTGCCTACACACACACACACACACACACACACACACACACACACACACACACACACACACACACACACACACACACACACACACACACACACACAGTCCCTCAGCTCAGAGAATTCAGCTCAGACAGATCCAGCTCAGAGAAGTCAGCTCAGACAGATCCAGCTCAGACAGATCCAGCTCAGAGAAGTCAGCTCAGACAGATCCAGCTCAGAGAAGTCAGCGCAGACAGATCCAGCTCAGAGAAGTCAGCTCAGACAGATCCAGCTCAGGGAAGTCAGCTCAGACAGATCCAGCTCAGAGAAGTCAGCTCAGACAGATCCAGCTCAGAGGCCCAGTTCCTGCGCTCCATCAGTATCAGATGAACATTTAGAATGGAAAATGAATGTGTTCATGCAACAAATGTTAGTGCATTGAATCATGTCGAACAGAATCTATCCATTCCACTAATAAAACCGTATCGCACTGAATCGTTTCAAACTAAAAGTATCGTTCCTGTATTGTATTGGAGCCCGTGTATCTAGATGCGTATGGAATCATACTTGAAAGGTGAGATGCAGAATGCTGTGGTAGCCATGCTGGTTAAGTGAGCCTTGAATTATAAATAAATCACTGACAGTGTCACCAGCAAAGCACCCCAACACCATAACAACTCCTCCTCCGTGCTTCATGGTGGGAACCACACATCTCAAATTTGGACACCTCAGACCAAAAGGACAGATTTCCACTGGTCCATCATGTTTCTTGGCCCAAGCAAGTCTCGTCTTCTTCTTGGTGTCCTTTAAGAGTGCTTTCTTTGTAGCAATTCGACCATGAAGGCCTGATTCACACAGTCTCCTCTGAACAGTTGATGTTGAAATGTGTCTGTTACTTATCCACTGCAGTATTTTTGATTTTATTTTATTTAACCTTTTTTTTAACTAGTCAAGTCAGTTAAGAACAAATTCTTATTTACAATGACGGCCTACCAAAAGGACTCCTGCGGGGACAGGGGCTGGGATTACAAATAAAAAATAAAATAAAAATATAGGACAAAACACACAACACGACAAGAGACACCACAACACTACATAAAGAGAGACCTAAGACAACAACATAGCATGGTAGCAACACAACATGACAACACGGTAGCAACACAACATGGCAACAGAACAACATGGTAGCAGCACAAAACATGGTACAAACGTTATTGGGCACAGACAACAGCACAAAGTGCAAGAAGGTAGAGACAACAATACATCACCTGAAGCAGCCACAACTGTCAGTAAGTGTCCATCATTGAGTCTTTGAATGAAGAGATAAAACTGTCTAGTCTGAGTGTTTTTGCAGCTAGATCCAGTCGTTAGCTGCAGCGAACTGAAAAGAGGAGCGACCCAGGGATGTGTGTGCTTTGGGGACCTTTAACAGAATGTGACTGTCAGAACGGGTGTTTTATGTGGAGGATGAGGGCTGCAGTATGTATCTCAGATAGGGGGGAGTGAGTCCTAAGAGGGTTTTATAAATATACAACAACCAGTGGGTCTTGCGACGGGTATACAGAGATGACCAGTTTACAGAAGAGTATAGAGTGCAGTGATGTGTCCTATAAGGAACATTGGTAACAAATCTGATGGCCGAATGGTAAAGAACATCCAGCTGCTCGGGAGCACCCTTACCAGCCAATCTATAAATTACGTCTCCGTAATCTAGCATGGGTAGGATGGTGATCTGAATCAGGGTTAGTTTGGCAACTGAGGTGAAAGAGGAACGATTACGATAGAAGAAACCAAATCTAGATGTAACCTTAGCCTGCAGCTTTGATATGTGCTGAGAGAAGAACAGTGCCATACTTTCAAGTACTTGTATGAGGTGACTACCTCAAGCTCTAAACCCTCAGAGGTAGTAATCACACCTGTGGGGAGAGGGGCATTCTCCTTAACAAGCCACACTACCTATTTTTGGAGATGTTCAGAACAAGGTTAAGGGCAGTGAAAGCTTGTTGGACACTAAGAAAACTTTGTTGTAGAGTGTTTAACACAAAATCCGGGAGGGGCCAGCTGAGTATAAGACTGTACCATCTGCATATAAATGCATGAGAGAGCTTCCAACTGCCTGAGCTATGTTGTTGTCGTTACTCATTGTGTATTTATTATCACTTTTTTATTACTTTCATATTATTTCTCTATTTTCTTTCTATTACCATTGTTGGAAAGGGCCTTTCACTGTTAGTCTACACCTGTTGTTTACGAAGCATGACGAGTAAAAATGTATTTGATTTTTCGACACTTACTTTATCCATATAAACCATTGCACTGTTCACACACACACACACACACACACACACACACACACACACACACACACACACACACACACACACACACACACACACACACACACACAAATTCAAACTGACTCATTCATACACACACACTCACATAAAATCATCATATACAGTGCAATCGGAAAGTATTCAGACCCCTTGACTGTTGATACATTTTGTTCTGTTACAGCCTTATTCTAAAATGGATAAAATAGTTTTTCCCCCTCATCAATCTACACATTATAATGTCAAAGCAAAAACAGGTTTTTAGAAATGTTTGCACATTTATATAAATAAAAACCCTGAAATATCACATATACGTATATAAGTATTTAGACACTTTACTCAGTACTTTGTTGAAGCACCTTTGGCAGCGATTACAGCCTCGAGTTTTCTTGGGTATGAAGCCACAAGCTTGGCACACATGTATTTGGGGAATTTCTCCCATTCTTCTCTGCAGATCCTCTCAAGCTCTGTCAGGTTGGATGGGGAGCGTCGCTGCACAGCTATTTTCAGGTCTCTCCAGAGATGTTCAATCGGGTTCAAGTCCGGGCTCTGGTGCCAGGCTTCCTCCAGACATGACGCTTGGCATTCAGGCCAAATAGTTCAATCTTGGTTTCATCAGACCAGAGAATCTTGTTTCTCATGGTCTGAGAGTCCTTTAGGTGCCTTTTGGCAAACTCCAAGCGGGCTGTCATGTCCCTTTCAAAAAATTATAAAAACTTGTGTTCGCTTTGTCATTACAGGGTATTGTGAAAAAAATATATTAAATCAATTTTAGAATAAGGCTGTAACTTAACAAAATGTGGAAAAAGTCAAGGGGTCTGAATACTTTTCAAATGCACTGTATGCTGCTGCTACTCTGTTTATCATGTATCCTGATGCCGAGTCACCTTACCCCTATACACATCTACACCTACCACTCCAGTATCCCTGCACATGTAAATATGGTATTGGCACTGACCCTGGAACTTGTGTTTCTTTGTTCTACGTTACTTTTTTATTACTGATGTTGATTACTGCATTGTTGGGAAAGAACTTGTTATGAAAGGCATTTCACTCTACTTGTGCACGTGGCACCAGTGTTTTCTTCTCCCGGTACCTGATCAATTCTGTTCAACAACCTTGTCGTAGCCGTCCTTGTCGTTCCCTGAATCCGTTTCAATCGTGCAAGTTGGCCGACCATGTTTTTTCCTGGTTAACTTCACATTCACAAAATAGTCCTCACTATCCCTTTTTCTTGTCGTTTTCTTCGAGGAATCCTTCCTTCCTGGGTTTCGGCACCAATTTTGTGGTGTTTAATCTCTAAATCTTTAAAACAGTACTTGCAGTTGAAAATAATCTGGGTTTTATTCCCTGTTCGTTTACCATTCTAAACTTTGGGGATAGGGGAAGTGGAACAAAATCCAATCATAAATGCCATTCACCCTGTCAAATATTTCTGGAGCCCACAGCCCTTTCCACACTGGTGTGTTGCATCTCCTCTTAATGAGGGCTGTTGGGGGCTGGGTGCGCCCGCTGCAGTGGTGGAACTCTCCACTACTTTGGTGCTGAAATAAGTTCAACATAGGGCGTTGGGATTCATTTTTCAAACATACAACCAAACATACAAGACAATGTCCCTAGCAAAAGCCCAAGAGAAACTGTCGCAGAAATACAACTAAGTGAACCCTAGTTGTAAGAGTGAGAGAGAGAGCGTGAGGAGGAGAGAGAGAGAGGGAGAAAGAGTGAGTGAGTGAGTGAGTGAGTGAGTGAGTGAGTGAGTGAGTGAGTGAGTGAGAGAGAGAGAGAGAGAGAGAGAGAGAGAGAGAGAGAGAGAGAGAGAGAGAGAGAGAGAGAGAGAGAGAGAGAGAGAGAGAGAGAGAGAGAGAGAGAGAGAGAGAGAGAGAGAGAGAGAGAGAGAGAGAGAGAGAGAGAGAGAGAGAGAGAGAGAGAGAGAGAGAGAGAGAGAGAGAGAGTGAGTGAGTGAGTGAGTGAGTGAGTGAGTGAGTGAGTGAGTGAGTGAGTGAGTGAGTGAGTGAGTGAGTGAGTGAGTGAGTGAGTGAGTGAGTGAGTGAGTGAGTGAGTGAGTGAGTGAGTGAGTGAGTGAGTGAGTGAGTGAGTGAGTGAGTGAGTGAGTGAGTGAAAAAACAGCAGGTTGTAGTGAAGCCTTTAGGTTTTCAATCAGTCCTCTCTCCTTTTCTTTCTTTAATCATCCCTCCATCCTCTCCTCCACCCCCCTCCTCCACTCCATCTATCACTGTTGAAGGGTGTGTGCGCGTGTGTGTGTCTGTGTGTTTGTGTGTCCTGCTGACCCAATCAACACACACCCTGCTGGGTAACCATAGTAATGGAAGAAGCAGAAAGTACATCAAATCTGCATGTGCCAAAGCATTTCCTCTCCTCCTCCCTCCTTTCCTCTCCCTCATCTGCCCATCCTAACCCTGCTCAGTGCTGTAATCAAATGTAGACTGTGAGAATCGAGTCTTCAAAGGAAAAAGAGGAGAATGAAAAGTCAGAGTAAAGAGATGCACATGAATATGTCAGCTCTGCAGGTGGCCCACTTTGTACTAATGAAGTCAACATGAGTTCAACAGGAAGGATGGTCTGAATGTAACGTCTTAAATGTGTTATTTTACAGGGTCAGCCATAGTTATGTTTGGTAGGTTACTTTTTCACTGTAATCCATTACAGTTACCTGTCCAAAATTAGAATCAGTAATTTAACTTTTTGATTACCCCCCCATTACATTTTTACAATATAGCCATCTCTCTCTCTCTCTCTCTCTCTCTCTCTCTCTCTCTCTCTCTCTCTCTCTCTCTCTCTCTCTCTCTCTCTCTCTCTCTCTCTCTCTCTCAGCCAGTATGTGGGCTGGACTTTAAATAACAGACTAATTAGCTACATGACAATGTTTTCGTTTAATGATTACATTAAAAGCATTCTTTGCAAAAAAAACTGGTCTTCCTCTATCAAACACTTTTCTCACACAGAGTTTTTCACTCTCACCTGTCAACAAAAGCCAATTGTCTCCACACTTTAATTTTGACTTTTTCTCGCTCATGCTTTATACCCGTCTCTCTCAATCTTTTTACAAAAACGAACGTCACACTTTTGAAGAACCTCTGTCTGTCCAATCTCTCTCCGTCCCTCCCTCTTTAATTTGTTGTCTATACTATTAATAGGATATGAGCCTTGGCTGTAGACGATGGCTGGAAGTCATCTAATAGATAATGGACTCATATATATGATGGGCGAAAGAAGAAGCCTAGGCCTAATAACCTAACCTATGCCAAAGACAGGACAACTAGCTACTGCCACATAGTACAACATAAATATCACTCAGATTACAGGACTTGGAAGACTGGTACAATTTGTAACCTTGGACATTTGCCACAATGTCGACGCCGGTGGCAGTGAGAGTAATTGCATGCCTGCACTTGAACGCGCTTTATCTCATTCACCATACTCTACGAGTGCTAGACTGACAGGGCTGTCTGCCAGAGAGCCTGCTCAGAATTGCATGGACTCACCATTAACGGTCACAGAGGAAAATGTTTAACTCTAGTGGAGCGGAATTGATAGCAGCGACAAAAAAACATGTATTTCTACAGTATAATTTTATCTCGACATGCTCTATCTGAGTTCACACTTGCCAACAACTTGAATATTTTTTGCTGTGGAGTTGTAGTCATGTAAACATTAGCGCTAAAAAAAGCTCATCACATCCACTGCAGTAGACTGCTAAAATGACACAGGAAAATGCTTAGTTTTAATCATGGAAATTGACAACATCTCACGCACATTAGCTAGTAAGCCAAAAAAAGTCTCTAGCTTTGGTCAAAACGACTTTCAATTGCGGAAGCCTGGGCTGTCCCATGCCTCTATCAGCTGTTTGTTGTAGGTGAAAAAGTACATTTTGACAGGACACAAATGTTGGCTGAACTAAAGCGCAAATATCAACCTGCATTTGAAACTTTAAATAAATAGTTGAAGTCGGAAGTTTACATACACTAAGGTTGGATTCATTAAAAATCGTTTTTCAACCACTCCACAAATTCTTGTTAACAAACTATAGTTTTGGCAAGTTGGTTAGGACATCTACTTTGTGCATGACACAAGTAATTTTTCCAACAATTGTTAACAGACAGATTATTTCACTTATAATTCACTGTATCACAATTCCAGTGGGTCAGAAGTTTACATACACTAAGTTGACTGTGCCTTTAAACAGCTTTGAAAATTCCAGAAAATTATTTAATGGCTTTAGAAGCTTCTGATAGGCTAATTGACATCATTTGAGTCAATTGGAGGTATACCTGCGGATGAATTTCAAGGCCTACCTGTGCCTCTTTGCTTGACATCATGGGAAAATCAAAAGAATTTTGGCTCATCCTTGGGAGCAATTTCCAAATGCCTGAAGGTACCAAGTTCATCTGTACAAACAATACTACGCAAGTATAAACACCATGGGACCACGCAGCTGTCATACCGCTCAGGAAGGAGACGCGTTCTGTCTCCTAGAGATGAACGCACTTTGGTGCTGAAGATGCTGGAGGAAACAGGTACAAAAGTATCTATATCCACAGTAAAACGAGTCCTATATCGACATAACCTGAAAGGCCACTCACTGCTCCAAAACCACCATAAAAAAGCCAGACTACGGTGTGCAACTGCACATGGGGACAAAGATCGTACTTTTTGGAGAAATGTCCTTTGGTCTGATGAAACAAAAATTCAACTGATTGGCCATAATGACCATCGTTATGTTTGGAGGAAAAAGGGGGAGGGTTGCAAGCCGAAGAACCCCATCCCAACCGTGAAGCACGGTGGTGGCAGCATCATTTTTGGCAGGAGCTTTGCTGCAGGAGGGACTGGTGCACTTCATAAAATAGATGGCATCATGAGGTAGGACAATTATGTGGATATATTGAAGCAACATCTCAAGACATCAGTCAGAAAGTTAAAGCTTGGTCGCAAATGGGTCTTCTAAATGGACAATGACCCCAAGCATACTTCCAAAGTTGTGGCAAAATGGCTTAAGGACAACAAAGTCAAGGTATTGGAGTGGCCATCACAAAGCCCTGACCTCAATCCCATAGAAAATTCGTGGGCAGAACTGAAAAAGCGTGTGCGAGCAAGGAGGCCTACAAACCTGACTCAGTTACACCAGCTCTGTCAGGAGGAATGGGCCAAAATTCACCCAACTTATTGTGGGAGGCTTATGGAAGGCTACCCGAAACGTTTGACCCAAGTTAAACAATTTAAAGGCAATGCTACCAAATACTAATTGAGTGTATGTAAACTTCTGACCCACTGGGAATGTGATGAAAGAAATAAAAGCTGAAATAAGTAATTTAGTTGACCGGGGCAGCTCTAGCAGGGCAGAAATTAAACTAACTAACTTGTTGGAAAGGTGGCATCCTATGACGGTGCCATGTTGAAAGTCACTGAGCTCTTCAGTAAGGCCATTGTACTGTCAATGTTTGTTTATGGAGATTGCATGGCTGTGTGCTCGATTTTATACACCTGTCAGCAACGGGTGTGGCTGAAAAAGCCGAATCCACTAATTTGAAGGTGTGTCCACATACTTTTGTACATATAGTGTATGTCGCTCCTAGGGTTTTCTCAGGAGAGTGGGGAGTCGAGGGATGAGAGAGTGGGATGAGAGAGTAATGGTAGTTACTACCTACCAATACCCACTGTAGCACAACATAAGGAGGCGATAGATAGGCTCTTGAGGAAGAAGTTGTGATAACACTGCGAGAAAGCCCGAAAATATCTCACTGTCTCAATATTATATCTTACAGTAAGAAAGAAGCAGCAAAGGGAGACAGATTCAAAACCATGGCAATACTCACCGCAGTCTGGAACCAATAGCGCAGGATGCCACTAAGGTTGTGGGAGTGGCTGTAGGAGTAGCATGGACTTGGACTATGGGCAAATTGAGTTGGATTTTGGAGTATGTGCTATGGGCCGTGTTAGCAGTGGCAGGTGTCACTCTGTCAGGCTTGCTGGGCTATCATGTAGTGAAGGCTGAAACGCATAAAAAGTGCAAATCTACCACAAGATGAGGTGAAGCTGATTCAGGCTACAGCTTGTGTTGACAGGGTGGCCCTGAATGTGTAGCACAGTGAGGAGATTTTGGCTTTGGAAAATCTCCTGTGAATGTACCGCCCCTGGTGGGAAGACTGAGGGAAAGCATGACAGAGTTATTTAGAAACTCTGCTTTGTGCCAAGCTCAGCATTAAAGCAGACCACCGGTTTAGTGGGGACCAGGAGTGTGGGAATGGCCAGATTTCTCAAGCTGAGACTTTATAAATGTTTTTTATATTATGCATCTATATGATTATATTAATCCATTGTCGTGTTTGGTTGTTTTTCTTCTCTTTCTGTTCTATCAAGTTCTTTGCTTGACTTTTGAGTGGATACAAGAAAAAATTATTTTGCCTTGTGCTGGGACTCTAGTGCCCGAAGCGATAAGGAGCCAGCAGCAAATCACTCCTTTATGCAGTGTGAGAAGAGGGCCTGAACAGCTATGGTAAATTACCAGCTGATACTGTATGTGGGTGTTACAGTACGTGCTTGGTGGGAAAGTATATGTAGAGCTTTCTGTAACATTCAGATTTTAGTCAATTTGCTTATGACACTCCTGGTGAATAAAAGTTTGAAATTCACTGTGAGCAGTTTTGTCTCTGGTTCTATTAAGAGGAACATTATTAGAGATAGAGCACAAGATTTATCTGTCTAACAAAGCCTTCCCCTTTTAGTTGTTTCTGTTCTAACCCTGTAACCAAATCAAATCAAATCAAATGTATTTATATAGCCCTTCGTACATCAGCTAATATCTCGAAGTGCTGTACAGAAACCCAGCCTAAAACCCCAAACAGCAAGCAATGCAGGTGTAGAAGCACGGTGGCTAGGAAAAACTCCCTAGAAAGGCCAAAACCTAGGAAGAAACCTAGAGAGGAACCAGGCTATGAGGGGTGGCCAGTCCTCTTCTGGCTGAGCCGGGTGGAGATTATAACAGAACATGGCCAAGATGTTCAAATGTTCATAAATGACCAGCATGGTCAAATAATAATAATCACAGTAGTTTTTGAGGGTGTAGCAAGTCAGCACCTCAGGAGTAAATGTCAGTTGGCTTTTCATAGCCGATCATTAAGATCAACCACGCAGAATTAACTCTGTAATAACGTGGAATTAATGCGTCAAGAATAGATGTTCATCCATAATATGTTGAATTTCTAAGGGAAACTATGAGATCTTGTTGTGATAGAATTGGCTTTGAATGAAAAAAGTGGAACAGTAGAGGAATAACAGTATGTCTAACCCTTTACTGCTCTCTCTATCCTAACTGCCAGGGTTGAAATTACACTGCCTTCAGAAAGTATTCATACTCTTTGACTTATTCCACATTTTGTTGTGTTACAGCCTGAATTAAAAATGGATCAAAGGGCTTTTTTTTCTCACCCTACACACAATACCCCATGTTTACGCCTGAAATTATTTAGGTTTGCCATAACAAAGGGGTTGAATACTTGACTCAAGACATTTCAGCTTTTCATTTTCTAAAAACATAATTCCACTTATGGGGTATTGTGTGTAGGCCAGTGACACGACCACTCAATTTAATCCATTTAAACCCAGGATGTAACTCAACAAAATGTGGAAAAAGTCCAGGTGTGAATACTTTCTGAAGGCACGGTATGCAACAACAGAAAGCCAAGGACTCCCCAAGTAGCTGGAAAGGGTCAAAATAAATATGGACAAGGGAGATAGAAAATAAATGGCACTGGATGATAGATGTGAGGGCATAAAGTAGGTCTAGTCCTGAGTGTAAAATGTAAAATATTGACCTGACTGGGTGAATTGGTATGTTCTATTTGTAAAAAATATGTAACTATACAAATCCAATGACTCCCCAATATACCTGTCTGAAAGTTTGAAAGAGTAGAAGGCGTGTGAGAACGCAATAGAAATGACATCAGTATAGAAGCAATGTGTACAGTATGTCTACTCCCGAGTGAAAAATAAAAGTAAAGCTGAGCCTTCCATTTTATTATATTCTATGTATCTAATGTATTTCTCTAGTTACCCTGACCTGACTGGGTGAATTGGGATATTCTGTCTGTGGAAAAGGTATGACTATATAAAACCAGTGACTCCCTAGTAGACTCCTGTCTGAAAGTCTGAAAGGTTAAAAAGTGTGTTGAAAGAGGGAGAGAAAAGAATTCAATGGAAATAATTGGAAGAATGTTGTGAAGGAATGTATTCTTCTGAGGGAAAATGGAAGTTATTTATATCGATTCGATTCAGTGTTATTTTGTACTGTTAACTTCTGAATTATTATTTAAAGTGAAGCTGGCTGTTTCATTTATTTTCTACTCTATTAAATCAATCAATTACATTTCACAAAACCCTTTTTACAGCAGCAGTTGTCACATTGGTTACATTTACCCCCCATTATATGTTATTCTATAGCAAGACCCTTATAATACTGGATTCTATTTTACGTTGGATAACAGGGCTGTGAAATAGTCTAACCCTTTCGTTGACAAAAGACCGCAAACAATATACAGTCGGAAAGTAGTCGGAAAGTATTTCTTCCACATTTTGTTACGTTAAAACAGTTTTTTTCCCCCGTCATCAATCTACACACAATACCCCATAATGACAAAGCAAAAACAGGTATGACATTTTTGCAAATCTATAAAAAAATATCACATTTACATAAGTATTCAGACCCTTTACTCAGTACTTTGTTGAAGCCCCTTTGGCAGCGATTACAGCCTCGAGTCTTGGGTATGATGCTACAAGCTTGGCACACCTGTCTTTGGGGAGTTGCTCTCTTCTTCTCTGCAGATCCTCTCAAGCTCTGTCAGGTTGGATGGGGAGCGTTTTCATATCTCTCCAGAGATGTTAGATCAGGTTCAAGTGTAGACTCTGGCTGGGCCACTCAAGGACATAAAGTGACTTGTCCCGAAGCCACTCCTTCGTTGTCTTGGCTGTGTGCTTAGGGTCGTTGTCCTGTTGGAAGGTGAACCTTCGACACCAGTCAAAGGTCCTGAGCGCTCTGGAGCAGGTTTTCATCAAGGATCTCTCTGTACTTTGTTCTGTTCATCTTTCCCTCGATCCTGACTAGTCTCCCAGTCCCCACAGCATGATGCTGCCACCACCATCCTTCACCGTCGGGATGGCACCAAGTTTCCTCCAGACATGGAGCTTGGCATTCCAGCCAAAGAGTTCGATTTTGGTTTCATCAGACCTAAGAATCTTGTTCCTCATAATCTGAGAGTCTTTAGATGCCTTTTGGCAAACTCCAAGCGGGCTGTCATGTGCCTTCTACTGAGGAGTGGCTTCTGTCTGGCCACTCAAATCAAATCAAATGTATTTGTCAAATACACATGGTTAGCAGATGTTAATGCGAGTGTAGCGAAATGCTTGTGCTTCTAGTTCCGACCATGCAGTAATATCTAACAAGTAATCTAACAATTTCACAACAACTACCTTATACACACAAGTGTAAAGGAATTAATAAGAATATGTACATAAAAATATATGGATGATCGATGGCCGAACAGCATAGGCAAGATGCAGTAGATGGTATGGAGTACAGTATATACATATGAGATGAGTAATGTAGGGTGTGTAAACATTCTATAAAGTGGCATTGTTTAAAGTGGCTAGTGATACATTTATTACTTCCAATTTTTAATAATTAAAGTGGCAAGAGATGAGTCAGTATGTTGGCAGCAGCCACTCATTGTTAGTGATGGCAGTCTGATGGCCTTGAGATAGAAGCTGTTTTTCAGTCTCTCTGTCCTCTGCTTTGATGCACCTGTACTGACCTTGCCTTCTGGATGATAGGATAGCGGAGTGAATAGGCAGTGGCTCGGGTGGTTGTTGTCCTTGATTATCTTTTTGGCCTTCCTGTGACATCGGGTGGTGTAGGTGTCCTGGAGGGCAGGTAGTTTGCCCCCGGTGATGCATTGTGCAGACCTCACTACCCTCTGGAGAGCCTTACGGTTGTGTGCAGAGCAGTTGCCATACCAGGCGGTGATACAGCCTGACAGAATTCTCTTGATTGTGTATCTGTAAAAGTTTGTGAGTGTTTTGGTGAGTGGTGACAAGCCAAATTTCTTCAGCCTCCTGAGGTTGTTCACTACGCTGTCTGTGTGGGTGGACCCTTTCAGTTTGTTCTCTACCATAAAGACCTGATTGGTGGAGTGCTGCAGAGATGCTTGTCCTTCTGGAAGGTTCCATCTCCACAGAGGAACTCTGGAGCTCTGTCAGAGTGACCATCAGGTTCTTGGTCACTTCCCTGACCAAGGCCGTTCTCCCCTGATTGCGCAGTTTGGCGGCAAGCTCTAGGAAAAGTCTTGGTGGTTTCAAATTTCTTCCATTTAAGAATGATGGAGGCCACTGTGTTCTTGGGGACCTTCAATGCTGCAGAAATGTTTTGTTACCCTTCCCCAGATCTGTGCCTCAACACAATCCAGTCTCAGCGCTTCTACTGGCAACTCCTTCGACCTCATGGCTTGGTTTTTGCTCTGACGTGCACTGTCAACTGTGGGACCTTATATTTATATATGACAATTTAATTTACCACAGGTGGACTCCAATCAAGTTGTAGAAACATCTCAAGGATGATCAATGGAAACACGATGCACCTGAGCTAAATTTCGAGTCTCAAAGCAAAGGGTCTGAATACTTATGTAAATAAGGTATCTGTTTATTATTTGTAATACATTTGCCAACATTTCTAAAAACCTGTTTTTTCCCCATTATGGGGTAATGTGTGTAGATTGATGAGGATTTTTTTCTATTTAATACATTTCAGAATAAGGCTGTAACATAACAAAATGTGGAAAAAGTCAAGGGGTCTGAATACTTACCAAATGCACTGTATACAGTGAGTTTCCCTTTCGGGTCAATAACAGTTAATTGTGCACACTCCAGGATACATTCCTGACATTCCTGATCTAGGATCAGTTTCCCTTCCTCCAATCCTAACCTTAACTATTAATTGGGAAAATACAAAACTGAACCAAGATCAGCTTCTAGAGACTACTTTACCAAATACACCCTCATGAAAAACATCTACATTTAAATGGTATTAATATTAATTTGCATATATTTCTGTTAATTCTCATATATTCCCGTTAATTCCCCCCAAAATTATCCAATGAAATTATGTTTTATTCCAGGGCTAGGCTAAATCTAGTTCAGGGAAATAGATGTTTATAGATGTTTAACCCAAATATCAACCAGCCTGTGGAGGTATTTTATTTTTATTTTTTTATTTCACCTTTATTTAACCAGGTAGGATAGTTGAGAACAAGTTCTCATTTGCAACTGCGACCTGGCCAAGATAAAGCATAGCAGTGTGAACAGACAACACAGAGTTACACATGGAGTAAACAATAAACAAGTCAATAACATGGTAGAAAAAAAAGAGAATCTATATACAATGTGTGCAAAAGGCATGAGGTAGGCAATAAATCGAATAATTACAATTTAGCAGATTAACACTGGAGTGATAAATCATCAGATGATCATGTGCAAGAAGAGATACTGGTGTGCAAAAGAGCAGAAAAGTAAATAAATAAAAGCAGTATGGGGGGTGAGGTAGGTAAATTGGGTGGGTAGTTTACAGATGGACTATGTACAGCTGCAGCGATCGGTTAGCTGCTCGGATAGCAGATTTTTAAAGTTGTTGAGGGAGATAAAAGTCTCCAACTTCAGAGATTTTTGCAATTCGTTCCAGTCGCAGGCAGCAGAGAACTGGAAGGAAAGGCGAGGTTTTAGCTTTAGGGATGATCAGTGAGATACACCTGCTGGAGCGCGTGCTGCGGGTGGGTGTAGCCATCGTGACCAGTGAACTGAGATAAGGCGGCACTTTACCTAGCATAGCCTTGTAGATGACCTGGAGCCAGTGGGTCTGACGACGAACATGTAGCGAGGGCCAGCCGACTAGGGCATACAGGTCGCAGTGGTGGGTCGTATAAGGTGCTTTAGTAACAAAACGAATGGCACTGTGATAAACTGCATCCAGTTTGCTGAGTAGAGTATTGGAAGCTATTTTGTAGATGACATCGCCGAAGTCGAGGATCGGTAGGATAGTCAGTTTTACTAGGGTAAGTTTGGCGGCGTGAGTGAAGGAGGCTTTGTTGCGGAATAGAAAGCCGATTCTTGATTTGATTTTGGATTGGAGATGTTTGATATGAGTCTGGAAGGAGAGTTTGCAGTCTAGCCAGACACCTAGGTACTTATAGATGTCCACATATTCTAGGTCGGAACCGTCCAGGGTGGTGATGCTAGTCGGGCGTGCGGGTGCAGGCAGCGAACGGTTGAAAAGCATGCATTTGGTTTTACTAGCGTTTAAGAGCAGTTGGAGGCCACGGAAGGAGTGTTGTATGGCATTGAAGCTCGTTTGGAGGTTAGATAGCACAGTGTCCAAGGAAGGGCCGGAAGTATATAGAATGGTGTCGTCTGCGTAGAGGTGGATCAGGGAATCGCCCGCAGCAAGAGCAACATCATTGATGTATACAGAGAAAAGAGTCGGCCCGAGAATTGAACCCTGTGGTACCCCCATAGAGACTGCCAGAGGACCGGAAGCATTGCCTGATGTGAACAATGCCTCGAACAAAAGGGATCTCAGAAGACCTAAGATTAAGATTTGTTGACTTGAATAAAGCTGGAAAGCGTTTCAAAAGTATCTCTAAAGGCCTCGATGTTCATCAGGCGACGGTAAGACAAATTGTCTATAAATGGAGAAAGTTCAGCACTGTTGCTACTCTCCCTAGGAGTGGCTGTCCTGCAACGATGACTGCAAGAGCACAGCGCAGAATGCTCACTGAGGTTAAGAAGAATCCTAGAGTGTCAGCTAAAGAATCTCTGAAAGATGCTAACATCTCTGTTGACGAGTCTACAATACGTGGTGGACATTGAGGAGGTCCAGGGAGAAGACAGCCTGAAGTCATACATACAGACAGAGGAAGTCAACGCTTTAGTTTCTAGACTATCATTTTACAGTTGTATGTTGAAAAAGTTTTTGGGAGATGCGATGGATCATTGGGGACCATTCAATATTCCCTTTCTTTTGTTGTTCAGTGAAATCATCCCATGTGAAGAGTCAACTCATTTAATTAACGTTCAATTCGTAACTAAATCGTTTTTTTATTGGATCCTTCTACTGGAAGGATTTAATAATTTGCAATGATTTCTACTTATGATAGGGTAAAAGGTTTATGTTTATGTTTAAATATGATATGGTAAATATATCCAATGCAAAAAACATCTACATTTAAATGGTATTAATATTAATTTGTATGTATCTCCGTTAATTCCCATATATTCCTGTTTTTTCCCACGGAAAGTTTCTCTCTGAATATTCCCCAAAACGTGCAACCCTAGTAAAACCATAGGCAGCTCGTGAGTTTCAAGTTTGGGGAAGCTTACAATTTATTCTACCATTTCTACCGATCTGCATGAAAAGTTATTATTTCTATATGCGCATTTTCGCAGAACAGTTTCATTTCAATAATAATGTTTTTGTGTCTCAAAATCATTGTCACGTGGTTCATCATAACTTTTTTAAGTAAAAATTAAACTAAGGCGAGAGCACCAGCCTCTGCCATATGGACTGGATCCAGCCCGAAGATGTCTTTAGCGAACTTGCAACATTGTATCAACTAGCTTATTGCGGGTCCTCAGAGTTTCCCGCACTAGTGAGTTCGGAACAGACAGCTGTTTTTAATGACGTTACCAGTTGATATATGGGATCATCAGATCATGATATTTTGCTCTTTCACACTGAGGCTTGGTGATTATCGAAGCCGGGAGTGTTAGAAAGATCTTTCAAATATTGACAAACTATCATTTGCAATGGATGTAAAAAAATAAAAATAAAGACTTTGTTTACAATGTGTGAGGTGAATATAAAATGTCTGAAAAGCTCAGCTTATTAATGCTGGACATGGTGAGTTAAGACAATCGGAAATCAGGAATGCGCCAACACACACAACCAGAGATCTTTATATAATGACGAGATGCTCATGTCTCCGCCATAACTATGCGAGTCATTGTCCCAAAAGTAGAAAGGCAGGCGACAAGCGTAGGTCTGCATATTATGCCCATAGAAACACATTGGGCTTATACTGGACAGATTTTGGCGAGTGAGCCCTCTCCCTTCGCCTCTTCCTCTCTGCATCAGAGTGAGCGAAACAGCACCCCTCTGTCTTAATATATGTATCTGATATGCCATACTCTTTTTGAACAAACATCATCAGATACATGGTCTACTGCACATACTGAGACAGATGGGTACTGTTTCACTCGCTCATATGCTTTATCTGAGATTGACGTGTCTTTCTGTCAGCGTGCGTCTCGGTCAAATAAATTACCAATATTTCAATATTTTATTTGGATGGGCAAGGAGGTATGGTAGGGCGGGCCAGGCCCCATAAGGCTCGCCCATAACGCCGGCCCTGAGCTGAACATTTTTGTCTCACCTAATGATTGTGCTTGATTAAGCATGGATCACCCCTAAAAACATTTATTCATGAACTTTTAGTAATTTCGTATCATTAAAACACTCAAAAACGTGAATTGTTCTCCTAGATTTTTTGGTGTTCTTCTACATTTCTACATAGGAGCACATAATGTATTCCTCGTAAAAAATGTCCGCGTAGAGCCCTGAACTACAATAATAAATAAGCCACATCACTCAGCCTTTTGTGACATGTTAGTAGGCACGTTGTTTATTCTTGATGTTCAGTTGTAGAACTGTTTCTGTTTTCACTATTGTATTTATTTGATTTATTTTATGTACATTGGTTAAAAGACGGAGGTCACAAACATTGAGTCAAATTATGCAATATACGCCATTACTTCTAGTGATACATTTCTTGTTTAAGAAAAACAGAAAGCATGCTCATCGCTTTATTACATTTTTGTTGTGTAATTATGGCTAAATAAATATTTTGGCTGGTAAAAAAAATCAGAGTGGCTGGTAGAGTTTCACACCCTGGTGAGAGCGCAGCAGATACTTATACTGGTATCAGATAGTCTCTTGGGATCAAATACAGCATGACAGCAACCCTAATGCATTATGGGAGGTTTAGGAGGTTTGGCCTGCCCTACCATATCTCCTCGCCCGTCCAAATGAAATATTTTTATATTGATCATTTATTTGACCGAGACATGCGCAGACAGAAAGACATATCAATCTCAGTAAAGCAAGCGAAACAGCAACCCTCTATCTCAGTATGTGGAGCCTGTCATACTCTTTTCAGCGCGGCCTATTAGCCTAGTGGTTAGAGCTTTGGACCTGGAACTGAAAGGTTGCTAAATCGAATCCCTGAGCTGACAAGGCAGTTAACCCACTGTTCCTAGGCAGTCTTTGTAAATAAGAATGTGTTCTTAACTGACTTGCCTAGATAAATAAATAAAAATTGTCCAGACAGCATCAGATACAAGGGTGACATATACAGTAGTAAGACCGAGGGCGCTGTTTTGCTCCCTCGGATGCTTTCTCCGGTAGGATGGTAGTTTCAGCAACTTGTGAATTGAAGGAAAATGGTGGGTGAACAGTACACTGTTTGGATGCTGGAATAATTTTGGGCGAAGGCAACCTACTTTTTTAAGTGATTTGTTTGACAATCAGATGAAAACATCATGACTGGTTGTGTTCATGCCACATTAAAAAGTAATTATTTTTTACAGAGAAATTACGTCTTTACTATAAAACCCACACTAGAACCGATAAAACAGTCATTTGGACTGCTCATGAATTAAAAAATGTTTAAACTCATGCCCCCCTCCGTCATTGGGCATGTCATTTGTGACCCGATTCAGGAAACTAGGCATATGTCGCAAGTCACAACTTCACAGGAGAGCCTTTTGAACGTAAAAATATTTTTTTCTTCAAAATGCGTTTTTTGGCAGAAATGCCTTCTCGAACATGTGAACTTTCATGTGCCTTAATATCAACCTTGTATGTCATCTGTAAATATGAATAAAATTGTTAAATTACGGGCCTAGTTGGTTTAGCCACAGAGAAAGTCAGCAACCTTCCCGCTAGCCATGATTGGCTGAGATAATGAGTGGGCTGGACATGCCAAGAGATGAGTTTGGATTGGTCTGCGGTGTTGCATCTTGTGTTTATAAAATTAGCTGCTCATAATGCCTAGATAATCCTTTCAACTTTAGTTTAAAAAAAAAGATATAACGTTAGCCATGGAGAACTGCAAATATGTTGCTACTGCTCTCAATAACATTGCTGCCCTGAATTTATCAGGCGCTATCAAAAAAGGTCAGTGAGAAAAAGTTGTGATGGACTACTTTCTGGATGAGGAATGCTGACTCTCTGACTCTGAAAATAACACGTTTTGAAATCAGTGGAACAGAATGGGCCAAACAAGTTGTGCAAACTAAACGGAAATACAGCATGTCTTATGAAAGGGGTTGCAGTCTGCCTGCCATGAAGCTTTCATCCATGTATACAGGTAAGAATCTTGCTACAGATTCAGATAATATACGTTTCTAATTTTGTAAGAAAGTTGTTTTCATTGCAAGCTAAAGCTTGCTGTTACCTAGCCAGCTGGAGTTTGATGGCTGGCTTGCTAACTAACATTAAACCTAATGTTATTTGGTTAACTTAGCTTGCTTTGGCAATCGGTTTGTATTGCTAGTAACGTTACTCTATGGATTGGGATTATAGTTCATTTTGTAGCTAGCTAACGTTAACGTGACCTGTCTAAACAAAAGATGCCAAGTTAAAGCTTGCTGTTAGCTACTGTAGTTAACGTTAGCTGAGGTTAGGTGGCTGGCTTGCTAGCTAACATTAATTTATGTGTATGACGTGTGTGTAACGTTAGTGATGTTTTCTCAGAATGCCATTTCGCATTGCTACTTATAGCCTAATGTTAGCTAGCTAACTAGCTAACATTGAACCAATTGGTTAACTTTAGCTAGCTATGACAATAGGTTTGTATTGCTAGCTAAAGCTTGCTGTTTGCTAGCCAGCTGACATTAGATGGCTGGCTAGCTACAGTAGCTAACATTACCTGTATGAACTGTGCGTAGTGATGTTATCTCAGAATGGCATTTCGCATCTATTGTATAATAATGCTAAAATATTTGTATCTGGAATTTGTCTTTCAGCATCAATCAGTAGAACACGCCTGACTCTAAACCACCAGTCATACAGTCATCAAAAGAGATAGCAAGCAAAGGCAGCAGCGCAGTCATCAACTACATGCACCATTTATTCACCAACTACGGAGTTGGGAAAACACGTGTGGACCTGAATTGTGATAACAGCAGTTGCCAAAACATGAACAAGTTTGTGCTCTGGTATTGTGACTGGTGGACCATGCACAAGCTCCACCACAATCTGGACCTTCACTTCTTGATCACAGACCACACCAAGTTTGCCCCCGACTGGTGCTTCGGCCTCATCAAACAGCACTTCAGAAAGACCAGAGTGAACACTTTGTCTGAGATTGCTGGTGTTGTGAAGGACAGCACTGTGGCAGGGGTCAACATCCCACAGCTGGTTGGACTGGAGGATGGTATGGTGCTGGTGGAAAGCTATGCCTGGCAACAACACCTGACTCCGTACTTCAGGTCGCTGTGACAGATCAAGCAGTACCAGCACTTCAGGTAAAAAATAATTTCCAGTGTATGAGGTTGTTCTTATCTAAACTTGGGAGGTGAATTGATGTTGTGTAGGGTTGCAACGTCTTCTGAGTTTTTGTAGTTATTCCCTGTTTTACAGCTTCGATGCTCTGGAGCCTGATGTTGTCGCCAAGGAGCGTTTGGACTGCCATGACCAGGTTTCAGCAGCTGCGCAACGCTGACATCCTTCCTCCCATAGATGGTCTGCCTGTAAAAACACCACCTGGACTGGACACAGCTGGACAAACTATATTTTTGACAAGATCAGGAATTTTGCAACTAACAGGCTATAGACATCACATGCCCTGCACCAAAATCAAGGGCAGGACAGAAACAGGCTCTCCGAATATAGATTCCCTTGTTCATGAGTGGTTTGGACGGACCAGTTATCAGCACTGTCTGCGGTGCCTCTATTCACATGACACACACGCCATACGTTGCTGCTACTATTGTTTATCCTGCTGCTCAGCCACTTTACCCCTGATTGTATGCATATAACTACCTCGTCTATCACAGATATCGTTATTGATATTGTTCTTGTACATACTGTATATTTTATTTATATTGACACTATTTCTGATATTGCTACTATGCAAGTAACCATTTGGCTGTACTGTCTACACCTTCTGTTGAGGCCATCCACTTAGCAAGACTTAGCAAAATATTTATATATAAAACATATATTGATGTGTGGTCGTAACATGATTTTGTGACCTACCACAACAATATCATGTGACTGTATCAAGTGTGCCCCACATAAATATATGGTGCATGATCTGTTTATGTACTGTACATGTGCAACAAAAAAACCTCAGGTTGCATGGCCTTAACTTATGTATGGAATATTTTGTGATAAGTGCATGTGTAACAGTGTATATAAAGTATGCTAATATACTGGTTTGAAGGCATTTGGGCAGTGGTGTAAAGTACTTAAGTAAACATACTGAAGTAGTTTTCTGTGGTATCTGTACATTACTTTACTATTTTTGGCAACTTTTACTTCACTACATTTGTAACAAAAATAATGTACTTTTTACTCCATACATTTTCATTGACACCCAAAAGTACTCGTTACATTTTGACAGGAAAATTGTCCAAATCACATACTTATCAAGAGAACATCCCTGGTCATCCCTACTGCCTCTGATCTGGCAGACTCACTAAATACATATCTGAGTGTTGGAGTGTGTCCCTGGCTCTACGTCAATAAAAATAATACAATTGTGCCATCTGGTTTGCTTAATATAAGAAATTTTAAATGATTTATACTTTTACTCAAGTATGACAATGTAGTACTTTTTCCACCAATGGATGTATGTGGCTGGGGGTTAAAGCATTTACTTCACATGACCCATCAATTTAGACAAGTGTGTCTGGGTAAACGCCATCTAATATTCATAAAAAATTATGTTTACCTGGAATTTTTTGTTATTGTAGGCTACTACCACTTTTAGTCTTAAAATTTACTACACTACTCACTGTTTAGCACATGACTTCACATGTGAATCCTTAAAGAGATGGGTGGGGCTGGCTTAACAGTGTGAACAATGCTGAATGATGTAGACAAAGGAGAGCTCTCTAGCAGGTACAAAAACATTCAAAGGCCCTTTTCTCAAAAGTGAGTTTACAAGTGTATCAACTTTCAAAGTAGAAATACTTTCCCATTGTTCCTCAAAAATGCTGTGTATGATATTCCATTTTGTAGCTCTGAGTCTCTACTTTTATTCAATTTTTTTTTACATTTCAAATTTTGCTACATAAGACCGAATCCAGGTGGTGAGTCACATCTTTTTAATGGTTTTCCCCTGTTGCCCCTCCTCCCGGCAGTAGGGCCTGCTCCCCTCTTTCTCCCGATATTTGAAGGTGCTTTTGTGCTGATTTTCACTATTTATCAAGCACACTACAGGCTACAGATGTTTTCATCCTTTGACCGCACATCTTGCAGACCGTGCGTCTTGGTGGTTGGGGTATTTTTTTGATTTTGTTATGAAAAGAAGCTGTTACTGCATTCCAATAGATATGTTTTCTGTTTCATAGTTATAACAAAGGCACTCCACTAATGCATTTGATTGAACACTTGAATTATTTACAGTTAACACAAACTAATGAAAATGCTTTTGTGATATTTGAAATATATATTTTATATTTTTCCTATTCTAACAAAAATATAAACGCAACATGTAAATTGTGGGTCACATGTTTCATGAGCTGAAATTATCCCAGAAAATGTCCATAAGCACAAAACACTTATTTCTCTCAAATGTTGTGCACAAATGTGTTAACTTCCCTGTTGGTGAGCATTTCTCATTTGCCAAGATAATCCATCCACCTGACAGGTGTGGCATATCAAGAAGCTGATTAAACAGCATGATCATTACTCAGGTGCACCTTGTGCTGGGACAATAAAAGACCACTTAAAATGTGCAGTTTTACCTCACAACACAATGCCATAGATGTCTCAAGTTGAGGGAGCGTGCAATTGGCATGCTGACTGGAGGAATGTCCACCAGAGCTGTTGCCAGATAATTTGTTCATTTCTCTACCATAAGCCGACTCCAACGTCATTTTAGAGAATTTGTCAGTATGTCCAACTGGCGTCACAACCGTAGACCATGTGTGTGGTGTTGTGTGGGTGAGGGGTTTGCTGATATCAACATTGTAAACAGAGTGCCCCACGGTGGTGGTGGGTTATGGTATGGGCAGGCATAAGCTACAGACAACAAACACAATTGCATTTTTGTTTATTTTGTTTATTCAATGGCAATGTGAATATACAGCGATACCTTGACGAGATCCTGAGGCCCATTGTAATGCAATCCATCCGCCGCTATCACCTCATGTTTCAGCATGATAATGCATGGCCCCATGTCGATAGGATCTGTACACAATTCCTGGAAGTTGAAAATGTCCCAGTTCTTCCATGGCCTGCATATTCAACAGACATGCCACCCATTGAGAATGTTTGGGATACTCTGGCTCGACGCGTACGACAGTGTGTTCCAGTTCCCGCCAATATCCAGCAACTTAGCACAGTCATTGAAGAGGAGTGGGACAACATTCCACAGGGCACAATCAACAGCCTGATCAACTCTATGCGAAGGAGAGGCAAATGGTGAGGCAAATTGCATGAGGCAAATGGTGGTCATAACAGATACTGACTGGTTTTCTGATCCACGCCCCTACCTTTTTTTTAAGGTATAAGTAACCAACAGATGCATATCTGTATTCCCAGTCATGTGAAATCCATAGATTATGGCCCATTAAATGTATTTAAATTGACCGCTTCCTTATATGAACAGTAACTCAATAAAATATTTGAAATTGTTGCAGTACTTCCAACAGCCGAAGCTAAGTAGTAACATTAACATGATGCCTTCTAATTGCAGTCGCTGTACTCGTAATATACAGGAGAATGATCGCCTTACGGTGAGGATAGCTGTGCTGCAAGCCCAGTTTCAGACACAATCGTTCTGCAAGGTTAATTTCAGTGTAGGAAAGGATGAAACAGCGTCTGTGCCACCAGTAAGTACAGATAGTAGTATAAATCCCCTCGCACAGTCCCCGCAGCCGGACAAGGGATATTGTTATCCACATTGGCACCAACGATGTTAGGATGAAACAGTCAGAGGTCAACAAGCGCAACATAGCTTCAGCGTGTAAATCAGCTAGAAAGATGTGTCGGCATCGAGTAATTGTCTCTGGCCCCCTCCCAGTTAGGGGGAGTGATGAGCTCTACAGCAGAGTCTCACAACTCAATCGCTGGTTGAAAACTGTTTTCTGCCCCTCCCAAAAGATAGAATTTGTAGATAATTGTCCCTCTTTCTGGGACTCACACACAAACAGGACCAAGCCTGGCCTGTTGAGGCTGTTGGCCTGTTGAGGCTGTTAGCCAGCCTGCCAGCTTTGTGGAGTCTGCCACTAGCACAGTCAGTGTAGTCAACTCAGCTATCCCCATTGAGACCGTGTCTGTGCCCCGACCTAGGTTGGGCAAAACATGGCGGTGTTCGCCTTAGCAATCTCACTGGAATAAAGACCTCCTCCATTCCTGCCATTATTGAAAGAGATTGTGATACCTCAAATCTCAAAATAGGGCTAGGTAATGTTAGATCCCTCACTTCCAAGGCAGCTATAGTCAATGAACTGATCATAATCTTGATATGATTGGCATGACTGAAACATGGCTTATGAATTTAAATGAGGCCTCACCTCCTGGTTACACTAGTGACCATATCCCCCGCGCATCCCGCAAAGGCGGAGGTGTTGCTGACATTTATGAAAGCAAATTTCAATTTACAAAAAAACCCGACGTTTTCATCTTTTGAGCTTCTAGTCATGAAATCTATGCAATCACTTTTTATAGCTACCGTTTACAGGCCTCCTGGGCCATATACAGCGTTCCTCACTGAGTTCCCTGAATTCCTATCGGACCTTGTAGTCATGGCAGTGTCACGCCCTGACCAGAGAGAGCCTTTTTATTCTCTATTTTTGGTTAGGTCGGGGTGTGACTAGGGTGGGTGATCTAGTGTGCTTATTTCTATGTTGGCCTGGTATGGTTCCCAATCAGAGGCAGCTGTTTATCGTTGTCTCTGATTGGGGATCATATTTAGGCAGCTATTTCCCTACTGTGTTTTGTGGGATCTTGTTTTTGTGTAGCTGCCTGTGAGCACTGCATGAGCTTCACGTGTCGTGTATTCTTTATTGTTTTTTTGTTCGGTTCTCTTATAATAAAAAGATGTCGAACCGATATCACGCTGCGCTTTGGTCGGAGTATGCTTACAACGACGATCGTGACAGGCAGATAATATTCACATTTTTGGTGACTTTAATATTCACATGGAAAAGTCCACAGACCCACTCCAAAAGGCTTTTGGAACCATCATCGACTCAGTGGGTTTAGTCCAACATGTCTCCAGATCTACTCACTGCCACAGTCATACTCTGGACCTAGTTTTGTCTCGTGGAATAAATGTTGTGGATCGTAATGTTTTCCGCATAATCCTGGACTATCGGACCACCATTTTATTACGTTTGCAATCAAAAATAATCTGCTCAGACCCCAACCAAGGACCATCAAAAGTCGTGATATAAATTCTCAGACAACCCAAAGATTCTTTGATTCCATTCCAGACTCCCCCTGCCTACCCAAGGATGTCAGAAAACAAAAAGTTATCCACCTAACTGAGGAACTCAATATAACCTTGCGCAATACCCTAGATGCAGTCGCACCCCTAAAAACAAACATTTGTCATAAGAAACTAGCTCCCTGGTATACAGAAAATACTCGAGCTCTGAAACAAGCTTCCAGAAAATTGGGACGGAAATGGCACCACACCAAACTGGAAGTCTTCCGACTAGCTTGGAAAGACAGTACGGTGCAGTATCGAAGAGCCCTCACTGCTGCTCGATCATTCTATTTTTCCAACTTAATTGCGGAAAATAAGAACAATCCAAAATGTATTTTTGATACTGTCACAAAGCTAACTAAAAAGCAGCATTCCCCAAGAGAGGATGGCTTTCACTTCAGCAGTGATAAATTCATGAACTTCTTTGAGGAAAAGATCATGATCATTAGAAAGCAAATTATGGACTCCTCTTTAAATCTGCGTATTCCTCCAAAGCTCAGCTGTCCCGAGTCTGCACAACTCTGCCAGGACCTAGGATCAAGGGAGACACTCAAGTGTTTTAGTACTATATCTCTTGACACAATGATGAAAATAATCATGGCCTCTAAACCTTCAAGCTTCATACTGGACCCTATTCCAACTAAACTACTGAAAGAGCTGCTTCCTGTGCTTGGCCCTCCTATGTTGAACATAATAAACGTCTGTCTATCCACCGGATGTGTACCAAACTCACTAAAAGTGAGAGTAATAAAGCCTCTCTTGAGAAAGACAAACCTTGACCCAGAAAATATTAAAAACTATCGGCCTATATCGAATCTCCCATTCCTCTCAAAAAAAAATGAAAAAGCTGTTGCGCAGCAACTCACTGCTTTCCTGAAGACAAACAATGTATACGAAACGCTTCAGTTTGGTTTTAGACCCGATCATAGCACTGAGACTGCACTTGTGAAGGTGGTAAATTACCTTTTAATGGTGTCAGACCGAGGCTCTGCATCTGTCCTCGTGCTCCTAGACCTTAGTGCTGCTTTTGATACCATCGATCACCACATTCTTTTGGAGGGATTGGAAACCCAAATTGGTCTACACGGACAAGTTCTGGCCTGGTTTAGATCTTATCTGTCGGAAAGATATCAGTTTGTCTCTGTGGATGGTTTGTCCTCTGACAAATCAACTGTAAATGTCGGTGTTCCACAAGGTTCCGTTTTAGGACCACTATTGTTTTCACAATATATATTACCTCTTGGTGATGTCATTCGGAAACATAATGTTAACTTTCACTGCTATGCGGATGACACACAGCATATATTCGATGAAACATGGTGAAGCCCCAAAATTGCTCTCGCTGGAAGCCTGTGCTTCAGACATAAGGAAGTGGATGGCTGCAAATGTTCTACTTTTAAACTCGGACAAAACAGAGATGCTTGTTCTAGGTCCCAAGAAACAAAGAGATCTTCTGTTGAATCTGACAATTAATCTTGATGGTTGTACAGTCGTCTCAAATTAAACTGTGAAGGACCTCGGCATTACTCTGGACCCTGATCTCGCTTTTGACAAACATATCAAGACTGTTTTAAGGACAGCTTTTTCCATCTACGTAACATTGCAAAAATCAGAAACTTTCTGTACAAAAATGACGCAGAAAGATTCATCCATGCTTTTGTCACTTCTAAGTTAGACTACTGCAATGCTCTACTTTCCGGCTGCCCGGATAAAGGACTAAATAAACTTCAGTTAGTGCTAAGCACGGCTGCTAGAATCTTGACTAGAACCAAAAAATTTGATCATATTACTCCAGTGCTAGCCTCTCTACACTGGCTTCCTGTTAAGGCATTGGCTGATGTCAAGGTTTTACTGCTAACCTACAAAGCATTACATGGGCTTGCTCCTACCTATCTTTCGATTTGGTCCTGCCGTACATACCTACACGTATGCTACGGTCACAAGACGCAGGCCTCCTAACTGTCCTTAGAACTTCTAAGCAAACAGCTGGAGGCAGGGCTTTCTCCTATAGAGCTCCATTTTTATGGAATGGTCTGCCTACCCATGTGAGAGACGCAGACTCGGTCTCAACCTTTAGGTCTTTATCGAAGACTCATCTCTTCAGTAGGTTCTATGATTGAGTGTAGTCTGGCCCAGAAGTGTGAAGGTGAACGGAAAGGCAATGGAGCAACGAACCACCCTTGCTGTCTCTGCCTGGCAGGATTCCCCTCTCTCCACTGGGATTCTCTGCCTCTAACCCTATCACAGGGGCTAAGTCACTGGCTTACTGGTGCTCTTCCATGCCGTCCCTAGGAGGGGTGTGTCACTTGAGTGGGTTGAGTCACTAACGTGATCTTCCTGTCTGGGTTGGCGCACCCCCTTGGGTTGTGCCATGGCGGAGATCTTTGTGGGCTATACTCGGCCTTGTCTCAGGATGGTAAGTTGGTGGTTGAATATATCCCTCTAGTGGTGTGGGGGCTGTGCTTTGACAAAGTGGGTGGGGTTATATCCTGCCTGTTTGGCCCTGTCTGGGGGTATCGTCGGATGAGGCCACAGTGTCTCCCGACCCCTCCTGTCTCAGCCTCCAGTATTTATGCTGCAGTAGTTTATGTGTCGGGGGGCTAGGGTCAGTCTGTTATATCTGGAGTATTTCTCCTGTCTTATCCGGTGTCCTGTGTGAATTTAAGTATGCTCTCTCTAATTCTCTCTCCCTCTCTCTCTTTCTTTCTCTCTTTCTCTCTCTCTCTATGACAATTTGAACATCTTGGCCATGTTCTGTTATAATCTCTACCCGGCACAGCCAGAAGAGGACTGGCCACCCCTCATAGCCTGGTCCTCTCTAGGTTTCTTCCTGGTTCTGGCCTTTCTAGGGAGTATGTCCTAGCCACCGTGCTTCTACACATGCATTGCTTGCTGTTTGGGGTTTTAGGCTGGGTTTCTGTACAGCACTTTGAGATATCAGCTGATTGATGTAAGAAGGGCTTTATAAATACATTTGATTTGATGCGTTTATATTTTTGTTCATTATACTATTACCTAAGACCTTCATAAACACAAACAAATTATTTAAGATATATCATATATGAAATGTATGAATTACACTGTTAGAATGTTGTAGTTTAGTCCCAGTGGTTCTAGTGTGCACACATAGTAGGTCCAGTGAAAAAAACGTGATCTGTCCAAATGCCTGTCCAACTGATTTGTTCTGGCGCCGGCCCTGGCGCTGTTGAAACTAAGACAACTCAAAAGCCACATGGAAACTGGAAATGTGTATTACATTACTGGTTAGAGCAGTGGTTTTCAACCGGTGTGCCGTGAGAAACTGAAACGGTGTACCGTGAAACTTTTCCTAATCGTGATCCTTTTTTTGAACATTCATATAAACTCAGCAAAAAATGAAACGTCCCTTTTTCAGGACCCTGTCTTTCAAAGATAATTTGTAAAAATCCAAATAACTTGACAGATCTTCATTGTAAAGGGTTTAAACACTGTTTCCCATGATTGTTCAATGAACCATAAACAATTAATGAACATGCACCTGTGGAACGGTCGTTAAGACACTAACAGCTTACAGACGGTAGGCAAATAAGGTCACAGTTATGAAAACTTAGGACACTAAAGAGGCCTTTCTACTGACTCTGAAAAACACCAAAAGAAAGGTGCCCAGGGTCCCTGCTCATCTGTGTGAACGTGCCTTAGGCATGCTGCAAGGAGGAATGAGGACTGCAGATGTGGCCAGTGCAATAAACCGTACTGTGAGACGTCTAAGACAGCACTATAGGGAGACAGGACGGACAGCTGATCGTCCTCGCAGTGGCAGACCACGTGTAACAACACCTGCACAGGATCGGTACATCCGAACATCACACCTGCGGGACAGGTACAGGATGGCAACAACAACTGCCCGAGTTACACCAGGAACGCACAATCCCTCCATCAGTGCTCAGACTGTCCACAATAGGCTGAGAGAGGCTGGACTGAGGGCTTGTAGGCCTGTTGTAAGGCAGGTCATCACAAGACATCACCGGCAACAACGTCGCCTATGGGCACAAACCCACCGTCGCTGGACCCGACAGGACTGGCAAAAGGTGCTCTTCACTGCTCTTCGGATTCGTGTTTATCGTCGAAGGAATGAGCGTTACACCGAGGCCTGTACTCTGGAGCGGGATCGATTTGGAGGTGGAGGGTCTGTCATGGTCTGGGGCGGTGTGTCACAGCATCATCGGACTGAGCTTGTTGTCATTGCAGGCAATCTCAACGCTGTGCATTACAGGGAAGACATCCTCCTCCCTCATGTGGTACCCTTCCTGTAGGCTCATCCTGACATCACCCTCCAGCATGACAATGCCACCAGCCATACTGCTCGTTCTGTGCGTGATTTCCTGCAAGTCAGGAATGTCAGTGTTCTGCCATGGCCAGCGAAGAGCCCGGATCTGAATCCCATTGAGCACGTCTGGGACCTGTTGGATCGGAGGGTGAGGGCTAGGGCCATTCCCCCCAGAAATGTCCGGGAACTTGCAGGTGCCTTGGTGGAAGAGTGGGGTAACATCTCACAGCAAGAACTGTCAAATCTGGTGCAGTCCATGAGGAGGAGATGCACTGCAGTACTTAATGCAGCTGGTGGCCACACCAGATACAGACTGTTACTTTTGATTTTAACCCCCCCTTTGTTCAGTGACACATTATTTCATTTCTGTTAGTCACATGTCTGTGTAACTTGTTCAGTTTATGTCTCAGTTGTTGAATCTTGTTATGTTCATACAAATATTTACACATGTTAAGTATGCTGAAAATAAACGCAGTTGGCAGTGAGAGGACGTTTCTTTTTTTGCTGTGTTTATAAGCGTGACCTGTGGAATGCAGACGGAATTTTGATTGAGAGGACCAGTGTTGCTCAGATAATACATTGAATGGCAGGCACATGGATACATATGTACCGTTGTTTCAAATCCAGTGTGCTCAAGCTGTATAATTTGAGAGGCGTGCATCACCAGCCAAGTCATTTGTATAATTTTACTTCGCCTGTGAGAATCATTAGCACAGGCAAGTCTGATTAGGCTTAGCTGTACCACAGTTTATGCCATAGAAACAAACGGAGCGTGGCTTTTACAATGCAGAAAACCGCTAGTCTCTAGCTCAAACCTTTCAAAACTAAGACCTATTTTACCAGAGCTACATTTCGGTTCTCTCTGGCGCAGTTTGCGGGACTCTCTTAAAGGGGTACACACAATCAATAATCATGAGTAAGGAACTACGAAACTAAGATAATAGTTCAAATGAACCCTATTTAATATATTTAAAAAGTATGGATCAGATTAGATAAATGTCATTATCACTAAATAAATTAATAGTGACATTTCACGTCTGCAGCAAGAATGGTTATCTCAGGTGTACCACAGTTCAAAAAAGGTTGGAAACCGCTGGGTTAGAGGACAACCTGAATGCAGAACACAGCCAGCAACATTTTGTAGTGTTGGATTTTGATTGGTGGTTGCCCAAATGGAAATGGAAACGCAAAATGTAATATTTTTCTGATTATTATTTGTTTTTTTGGAGTTCCACCTGCAACTGGACACATACTAAGACACCGATGCCTTTCGAATCAACGAAAAAAGCATAACCAAGTAAAGGTTGGTTTAAAAGAACTGTACCACGCTTAAATGGACCATCAGATCAACGCGTTACAGGCTAGTTAGCAATGCCGATGGACATTTAATCTAAATCAGCTAATAGTGAATGTGCAGCAATCAGCCCGTTCAATTCACACTAATAGGTCGGTAAACCCTAAAACACATTACAAATATCGTTAGTCTACATGAGTTTAAAAGTGCCTAGTATAGCCTACCCTCTACATCACTGACTTCAACCATGCAAGATCTGACATAAGATCAATGGGCAAATTCATTCCACTTCGAGAGCAACAGCGAGAGTCCGGTCAAACTGGAGAGTCCATCATCACTCTCTCGCTTCTAGATGGGCTGCCAGCATGCTACCTTTCATGCCAAACTATATATTAATTTCAACCGAAAATAGTCCACAGCTCTTCATACAGACAGACACCTGCTGTACAACTAAATGACGGAGCCAATACAGCCAACAACACTGTCATAGGCTGCTGTGATTCACCGCATTATAATGACCAACAAGCTCACTGACACAACGTTGTTAAAATGCAACAATTCCTAAACTGTAAGGCTCTTAGCCATTATGTTAACAATGACATACATTACTGCATCTTCTTACACCCATGGCTGTATATTTTAGTGGACATGATAGGCTAATTCATCAATACCCTCTGAAACTTTCACTCTCACTCACCTCGCTCTGGTAATGTTAACCTGCCTCCCCGCGAAAACGACAGCCCCGGTCCCGAACGCTTATCATCCGCCGGGCAGTTATGTTCGCTAAATCCGTTCAAGTTGAATAAACAGTCCTCATGTTGTGCTTTCAATGTGCTCCCGCCACAGGTGAAACTTAAAAAATGTGTTGCCGTTGGTAATCTACCCCCTAGTTCCAATGTGCTCTGGCTGTCGTTTCTGTAGCCCAGTAGTGCGATTTGAAGATGCTCCTCTCTTTTCATGCGTGGTCTCTTGCTCTGTATGGAACAGGCAAAACGCTCGGTTGATAGGTTATCATTCACCGGGAAACGGGAGCAGGAGAGAGAGAGCGAAACGGGAGCAGGAGAGAGAGAGCGAGAGGGCACCCTCGCTATGGTGGATAGGCGGGAGTGACATGCGCGCAGTGGGAGATCGAGCAAGTAGGGTAAGGTACAGTGCACCCACACTCGCAGGTATCATCTTACATAAAGAGCTCTTCTGAAATAAAGAGAGATCTATCTATCTATCTGCATCAAGCTTCATTATAAATTATTAAATATAGCCACCTATGTAGATTATGTTTCCATTTTTCTGCTGTTAATGTGAGCTGTGTCTATCAAAAGTATACCCATGCATGAACGACAGATAGAGAGGGGGTGGAGAGTATGCACTGACTTTTACATTTTTTAGGAGCATTTGCATTACATTTACTTAATTTAGCAGACACATTTTGGTTACTGGCCAAACGCTCTTAATCGCTAGACTACCTGCTGCCTGCCTGATCAGGGTACTTGCTGTCATACATGTGCAATGCCTAATCATGTTTATCCTCAGTAAAATGTAGGCCTAAACTATGAACAAAATACAGTGCAACACTGAATTTCTAATCAAATTAAGAAAACAAATGCTGATCTCGACTCTGAATCACAATCAAACATTATACAAATTAAACACAAAATAATCATTATATCAGAGGAGTTTGGTTGACTACCAAATGTCTTTTTCACTGCCAGTGAATGCTCAGTACAACTTTTCAAAAGAGAGTACAATTCATACAAATTATTTCTCTATATCTATCCTGTCATTTCTACTATATGTAGCCGTTAGTGTATAGACTGACATTGCCTGTTTTAATCATTTCCCCCTTTTATTGTTCCAAGTCTTTTCAAACAGATTGTCATATTTCCGGGACAATGTATAGATGTGTATTCAGCTCTGACAATGGGCTCTGACATGCTTACGGACTCTTAGAGACGCAGTGACAGTAAATTAAGAGAGGAACCCACACACTTCAAACCATAGACAATGAATGCAGACTGACACACACGTACGCACACACACACACACACTTGACAATGACAAATTTTTTTTGTAATCTTAGGGAAATATATGCCTCTAATATGGTCATACATTTGGCAGGAGGTTAGGAAGTGCAGTTCAGTTTCCACCTCATTTTGTGGGCAGTTTGCACATAGCCTGTTTTCTCTTGAGAGCCAGTGCCCACGGCGGCCTTTCTCATTAGTAAGGCTATGCTCACTGAGTCTGTACATAGACAAAGCTTTCCTTAAGTTTGGGTCAGTCACAGTGGTCAGGTATTCTGCCACTTTGTACTCTCTGTTTAGTACCAAATAGCATTCTAGTTTGCTCAGTTGTTTTGTTAATTCTTTCCAATGTGTCAAGTAATTATCTTTTTGTTTTCTCATGATTTGGTTGGGTCTAATTGTGTTGCTGTCCTGGGGCTCTGTGGGGTCTGTTTGTTTTTGTGAAAAGAGCCCCAGGACCAGCTTGCTTATTGGGCTCTTCCCCAGGTTCATCTCTCTGTAGGTGATGGCTTTGTTATGGAAGGTTTGAGAATCGCTTCATTTTAGGTGGTTGTAGAATTTAACAGCTCTTTTCTGGATTTTTATAAATAGCGGGTATCGGCCTAATTCTGCTCTGCATGCATGCAATATAAGAATGAGTGTGAGTTTTTGTCACAACCCGGCTCGTGGGAAGTGACAAAGAGCTCTTATAGGACCAGGGCACAAATAATAATATAATAATAATATTCAATAATTTTGCTCTTTATTTAACCATCTTACATATAAAACCTTATTTGTTCTTCGAAAAATGTGAATAACTAACCACAGGTTAATGAGAAGGGTGTACTTGAAAGGATGCACATAACTCTGCAATGTTGGGTTGTATTGGAGAGAGTCTCAGTCTTAAATAATGTTCCACACACAGTCTGTGCCTGTATTTAGTTTTCATACTAGTGAGGGCCGAGAATCCACTCTCACATAGGTATGTGGTTGCAAAGGGCATCAGTGTCTTAACATTAACAGCGGAATTTGTCAAGGCAGGATACTCTGAGCGCACACAATCCAGAAATCTGTCAGTGGCTTCTGATTAAACTCAATTTTCACAGAACCGCTTGTTGCAATTTTGATGAGGATCTCTTGTTCAAATATCGGTAAATAGACTGGAGGCAGGGCATGAAAGGGATAATGAATCCAGTTGCTTGTGTCATCCGTTTTGGGAAATTACCTGCGTAATTGCATACCCAACTCACTCAGGTGCTTCGCTATATCACATTTAACATTGTCTGTAAGCTTGAGTTCATTTGCACACAAAAAAATCATACAATGATGTAAAGACCTGTGTGTTGTCCTTGTTAATGCAGACAGAGAAGAGCTCCAACTTCTTAATCATAGCCTCAATTTTGTCCTGCACATTGAATATAGTTGCGGAGAATCCCTGTAATCCTAGATTCAGATCATTCAGGCAAGAAAAAACATCACCCAGATAGGCCAGTCGTGTGAGAAACTCGTCATCATGCAAGCGGTCAGACAAGTGAAAATAATGGTCAGTAACGAAAACTTTAAGCTCGTCAATCAATTAAAATAAACATGTCAATACTTTGCCCCTTGATAACCAGCGCACTTCTTTCTGTATGTTGTAAAAGTGTTACATGGTCGCTGCCCATATCATTGCATAGTGCAGAAAATACAGAGAGTTCAGGGGCCTTGCTTTTAAAAAGTTAACCATTTTCACTATAGTGTCCAAAACGTCTTTCAAGCTGTCAGGCATTCCCTTGGCAGCAAGAGCCTCTCGGTGGATGCTGCAGTGTAACCAAGTGGCATCGGGAGCAACTGCTTGCAATCGCAATACCACTCCACTATGTCTCCCTGTCACAGCTTTGCGCCATCAGTACAGATACCAACAGATCTTGACCACCTGTCACGCCCTGATCTGTTTCACCTGTCCTTGTGCTTGTCTCAACCCCATCTACAGGTGTCGCCCATCTTCCCCATTATCCCCTGTGTATTTATACCTGTGTTTTCTGTCTGTCTGTTGCCAGTTTGTCTTGTTTGTTTAAGTCTACCTGCGTTTTGTCTCAGCTCCTGTTTTCCCTAGTCTCTCTTTCTCTCGTCCTCCAGGTTTTTGACATTTTGCTTGTCCTGACCAAGGACCCACCCGCCTGACCACTGCCTGTCCCTGACCCTGAACCTGCCATCCTGTACCTTTGCTCCACCTCTGGATTACCGACCTCTGCCTGACCTGACCCTGAGCTTGCCTGCCGTCCTGTACCTTGGCCTCTGCTCTGGATTTTCGACCCGTCTGCCTTGACCTGTCGTTTTGTGGTTACGCCCCTGTGGTTACAATAAACATTGTTACTTCACAGTCTGCACTTTGGTCTTACCTTGATTCCTGATACCACCAAGTTCCGCTTGATGTCACAAAGCTGTCCAGTACTTTAAAAATATCCTCTCCTGTTCTGGTTTCCAGTGGTTTGCCCCATTGGAAAATGTAAATGGCCTGTTTGAAAATGTGAAGAAATGTTTAAAAAATCATTAAAAAAAGCTAATCACATTTTCATTTGGAGTACCGCCGACGGCATTGGGAATACCTGCTCCAGGGCAACGGTGTCTAGATGGAATTTGTATTTGTGGTCCTGTCAACTGGACCTATTTTGTCTTACTGAGTGAGACTTACTGTCAGGGCTCAGGTCTGATAGAATCTGTGCAGAAGATCTAGGTGCTGCTGTAGGCCCTCCTTGGTTGGGGACAGAAGCACCAGATCATCAGCAAACAGTAGACATTTGACTTCAGATTCTAATAGGGTGAGGTTGGGTGCTGCAAACTTTCTAGTGCCCTCGCCAATTGGTTGATTTATATGTTGAAGAGGGTGGGGCTTAAGCTCCATCCCTGTCTCACCCTAGTGGGATTAAAAAAACATTTTTTGCCAATGTTAACCACACGCTTTTTTGTGTACATGGATTTTATAATGTTTTTTTCCCCCCAACACCACTTTCCATCAATTTGTATAGCAGACCCTCATGCCAAATTGAATCAAATGTTTTTTTAAATTAACAAAGCATGAGATGACTTTGACTTTGTTTTGGTTTGTTTGTTTGTCAAATAGGGTGTGCAGGGGGAATACGTGGTCTGTCATAAAGTAATTTGGTAAGAAGCCAATTTGACATTTGCTCAGTAAATTGTTTTCACTGAGGAAATGTACGAGTCTGTTGTTAATGATAACGCAGAAGATTTTCCCAAGGTTACTGTTGCTGCATATCCCACGGTTGTTATTGGGGTCAAATTTGTCTTGTTTTGTTTTGTGGATTGGGGTGATCAGTCCTTGGTTCCAAATATTGGGGAAGTTGCCAGAGCTAAAGATGATGTTAAAGAGTTGGAATTTGTGGTCTATATATTTTATTATTTAATTGAGGATACCATCATCACCACAGGCCTTTTTGGGTTGGAGGGTTTGTATTTTGTCCTGTAGTTCATTCAATGTAATTGGTGAATCCAGTGGGTTCTGGTAGTCTTTATTGTGTTCATTCTAAGATTTGTATTTGATCATGTATATGTTTTTGCTGTTTGTGATTTGGTATAGGGCCAAAACGATTGGAGAAGTGGTTAACCTATGCATCTCTATTTTGGATAGATAACTCTTCGTGTTGTTAATTAGTACTCATCCCGGATCCGGGAGCACCCCCATCAGTAAAAAAAAGCTGACTAGCATAGCCTAGCATAGCGCCACAAGTAAATACTAGCATCTAAATATCATTAAATCACAAGTCCAAGACACCAGATGAAAGATACAGATCTTGTGAATCCAGCCATAATTTCTGATTTTTAAAATGTTTTACAGGGAAGACACAATATGTAAATCTATTAGCTAACCACGATAGCAAAAGACACAACTTTTTTTTCTCCACCATTTTTTTCCTGCATAGGTAGCTATCACAATTTTGACCAAATAAAGATATAAATAGCCACTAACCAAGAAACAACTTCATCAAATGACAGTCTGATAACATATTTATTGTATAGCATATGTTTTGTTAGAAAAATGTGCATATTTCAGGTATAAATCACAGTTCTACATTGCAGCTGCAATCTGAAATAGCGTCGATGCAGCCAGAATAATTACAGAGACCAACGTCAAATACCTAATTACTCATCATAAATCATTTCTGAAAAATACACAGCGTACAGCAAATGAAAGCCCAACATCTTGTGATTCCAGCCAATATGTCAGATTTTTTAAGTGTTTTACAGCGAAAACACAATATAGCATTATATTAGCTTACCACAATAGTCAGAAACACAACCGCATTTACCAGCAGCAAATGTTAGCGATCGTAACAATCCAGCAAAAGATATATAATTGGACTAACCTTGATAAGCTTCATCAGATGACAGTCCTGTAACATCATATTACACAATGCATATAGGTTTTGTTCGAAAATGTGCATATTTAGCAGCACAAATCGTGGTTATACAATGTGATCAGTAGCAGCATTTCATGCATTCTGGCCGGCGCCATCTTGGAGAGGCACCTAATCTAATCGATAAATAATCGTAAACTTGACTAAAAAATACAGGTTGGACAGTAAATGAAAGATGCATTAGTTATTAATGCAACCGCTGTGTTAGATTTTTAAAATTAACGTTACTAGACATACAGTGTGCGTTACAGCCAGACCAGTGCCGCAATAATGGCGGACAAATCCTTTTACATTTTTCCACATAAATACGGAATAACATCATAAATAGCTCTTACTTTTGGACGAGCTTCCATCAGAATCTTGGGCAAGTTGTCCTTTGTCCAAAAGAATCGTTGCTCGGTTGTAAAACGTCCTCTTCAACTTTGGAACTAGCAGCTAACAATAGCTATGTGGCGCAGACATGCCCAAATGTTCAAAACGCAATACTAAGGAAATTCCGAAAATCACAATATACTCGCATAAACTGATATAACTCGGTTTAAAATAACTTCGTTATGATGTTTCTAACACCTATATCGAATTAAATCACAGACGGATATATCTTAGGCCTATAACGAGAGCTTTTGAGCATGCCATCCTGAGGTCCTCCTTTGCGTCTTGACGAACGTCGAAAAGAGCGCACCCCCCATGCCATGCCCTTTTATAAGGTCTGAGATCTACGTAGAAACTCCATTCCAATTCTCATTGGTTACTGACATCCAGGGGAAGGCGCGTGCAGTTCATGTCGACCCATAGGATACATACAGAGCTTTAAACTGATCTGAGAACAGAGCCTCGTTTTCAGACCTTCGCAGTTCCTGTCATGAATTTCGCTGCAGAAAGAGTTTTGTTTCACCCACAGACATAATTCAAACGGTTTTAGAAACTAGAGATTGTTTTCTATCCAATAGTAATAATAATATGCATATTGTACGAGCAAGAATTGAGTACGAGGCAGTTTAATTTGGGAACGATAAATGGTAACGTTGAAACAGCACCCCCTATATTGAGAAAAGGTTAATTTAGTGTTTTCCAATTTTCCCAGAAGTGGTTAGAGTCTATGGATTGTTCAATTACATTGAGCTGATTTCTGACGTGCTGTTCGTTCTTTTTCCGTAGTGTATTTCTGTATTGTTTTAGTGATTCACCATAGTGAAGGCGTACAGTGGCTTGCGAAAGTATTCAACCTCCTTGGCATTTTTCCTATTTTGTTGCCTTACAACAATGACAAATGGTTTGATGAAGAATTCAAAAACCTAAGAAAGAAATTGAGAAACCTATCCAACCAAAATCATAGCGACCGAGAACCTGAGCCTACAGTGCCTTGCAAAAGTATTCATCCCCTTTGGCATTGTTCCTCTTTTGTTGCATTACAACCTGTAATTGAAATAGATTTTTATTTGGATTTCATGTAATGGACATACAAAATACAAAATAGTCCAAATTGGTGAAGTGAAATGAAAAAATGTACTTGTTAATTTATTTTATTTTTTTACAGAAAAGTGGTGCGTGCATATGTGTTCACCCCCTTTGTTATGAAGCCCCTAAATAAGATCTGGTGCAATCAATTACCTTCAGAAGTCACATAATTAGTTAAATAAAGTCCACATGTGTGCGATCTAAGTGTCACATGATCTGTCACATGATCTCAGTATATATACACCTGTTCTGAAAGGCCCCAAAGCGCCACAGCTGCAAAGCTCCACAGCGGAGATTGCACTATCTGTCCATAGGGCCACTTTAAGCCGTACACTACACAGAGCTGGGCTTCACAGAAGAGTGGCCAGAAAAAATCCATTGCTTAAAGAAAAAAATAAGCAAACACGCTTGGTGTTCGCCAAAGGCATTTGGGAGTCAGATGAGACTACAATTTAGCTTTTTGGCCATCAAAGGAAAACGCTATGTCTGGCGCAAACCCAACACCTCTCATCACCCCGAGAACCCCATCCCCACAGTGAAGCATGGTGGTGGCAGCATCATGCTGTGGGGATGTTTTTCATCGGCAGGGACTGGAAAACTGGTCAGAATTGAAGGAATGATGGATGGCACTAAATACAGGGAAATTCTTGAGGGAAACCTGTTTCAGTCTTCCAGAGATTTGAGACTGGGACGGAGGTTCACCTTCCAGCAGGACATTGAGCCTAAGCATACTGCTAAAGCAACACTCCAATGGTATAAGGGGAAGCATTTAAATGTCTTGGAATGGCCTAGTCAAAGCCCAGACCTCAATCAAATGAGAATCTGTGGTATGACTTAAAGATTGCTGTACACCAGCGGAACCCATCCAACTTGAAGGAGTTGGAGCAGTTTTGTCTTGAAGAATGGGCAAAAATCCCAGTGGCTATATGTGCCAATTCTTATAGAGACATACCCAAAAGAGACTTGCAGCTGTAGTTGCTGCAAAAGGTGTCTCTACAAAGTATTGACTTTGGGGGTGTGAATAGTTATGCATCTTCAAAGTGGTAGGCATGTTGTGTAAATCAAATGATACAAACCCCCAAAACAATCATTTTTAATTCCAGTTTGTAAGGCAACAAAATAGGAAACATTTTAAGAAAAAGAAAAACCCCTTTGAAAAAAGGAAAGGTGGGCAAAGGTGGCAAAGGTGGGCTCTGCTGCCTTGTATAGGTGGACCTGGTCGTAAAGGCTGTTCAAGTCCAGAGTGGAGTGGTGGGCCTGGTAGACATTTGGTTTTGAGGCACAGTCACAGGAAATACTTGCGTATGGTAGCAGGGTGGAAGTAATTTCATGGTAGCAGGGTGGAGATAACCACTTGTGCGTTGGGGAAAGTAGAATAAGCTTTTTCAATCACTCCCTTGAGTGCTGTGGCCACCCTTTCCTGCTGTGTTCTCAGGTCGTTTGTGCCTGTGTGTATTATTATGTGTATCAGGTTTCAGGTAAGACCCAAATTAACAATGTTTATTACAGAAGCAGGAGACAAAGGGCTGTGAGACATGGGTTTACATCTCGACACATGAAAAGTTGGAAGTATACGGAAGGAACGGGGCAACAGAGGACGAACAGCAGCGGGGCTAATGATTTTGGAGCAGGGGGGAAGTCATGCTATGGATGGTGGTGTAGATGAGCCTGGGCCTTGTCAGGTTATGCTAGTGGATGAGGAGAGTATAGTGGGGAAGGGAAAGCTGCTAGGGGGGGTGGAGGAGGGTGTCAGGCAGAAAAGGAAAAAGGAGGAGAAGAAAGAAGGTGGGAAGGGAGAGGCTGGTGTGGTCAAAGGAGGGGGAAGGTGAGTCTGAGGTTCTGTCAAGGTTCCTGAATGAGACTAAGGGGAAAGTTTGTAAGATCAGTACAACACGCTATTAAAAATGAGGGGCATGGTGTTCTCTCACCCAGGAGGGGCTGAGTACAGCAGGTCTCTCAGATTTTTACTCTGCGGTGCTGAGGGCCTGGCAGCTGCTAAGGCCCACACGAGAAGGGGGTTTCGAGCCTTGGCTGTGGGAGAAGCATATCTTCAACATCCCAGCCATCCTTTTGAGATCGGTTCAGTCGGCCACCCTGCAGCGGCGACTGATGGCAGCGGGTTTACTAAGGCTGTGTGACCTGCGACTGCTGGGAGAAGAGGGGTGGAAAACCCCGGAAATCCTGGCACAACAAACAGGACTAACATCTCTTAGGCTGCTGGAGAGATTCCTGGAGGAGGTCCAGGAGGCACTGAGCCGGTAAGGGGGGGGGTGTTTGAGCGGCCAAAGGAGGAGGGGCCACCAATGTTTCCGCCACTGCAGGTGACGGAAGAGACTGGGGACTGGCAATGGGATATGGAGGACTTGTTAGATTTTAACACTCCGAGCCTGGGGGAGTTTGAGGGGGTGGGAGGTAAAGCCCTCTACAACCTCTGCATTAAGGTGAGGAACATTAGGAGCCTAACAGGAGTGAAGGCAAATCAGTGGCAGGGGGTATGTGGGGTGGAGAGTATGGTAGGCTTTAGATGGAGGGGCTCTACAAACTCCCAGTACCAAAGAGGTCAGGGGACCTCCAGTGGAGGGTTCTACATGGAGTCCTGGTCACTAATAGCTGGTAGGCACGGGTTGAACCGGGAGTCGGACAGGGGTGTCGGTTCTGTGTCATGAATGAAACTGTGATTCACTATGGAGCGATTTCCATGCCAACAGAATTTGTATTTAGAAATACAGTGCATTCGGAAAGTATTCAGACCACTTGACTTTTTCACATTTTGTTACGTTGCAGCTTTATTCTAAAATTAATTAAACACATTTTTTCTACATCAATCTACACACAATACCCCATAATGACAAAGCGAAAAGAGGTTTCGACATTTTTGCAAATGTTTTAAAAATCAAAAACAAAAAAACATTTACATAAGTATTCAGATCCCTTGCAATGACACTTGAATTTGAGCTCAGGTGCATCCTGTTTCCATTGGTCATCCTTGAGATGTTTCTGCAACTTGATTGGAATCCACCTGTGGTAAGTTCAAATGATTGGACATGATTTGGAAAGGCACACACCTGTCTATATAAGGTCCCACAGTTGAAAGTGCACGTTAGAGCAAAAACCAAGCTACGAGATAAAAGGAATTGTCCGTAGAGCTCCGAGACAGGATTGTGTCAAGGCACAGATCAGTGGAAAGGGTACCAAAAAATGTCTGCAGCATTGAAGGTCCCCAAGAACACAGTCGTCTCCCTCATTCTTAAATGAAAGAAGTTTGGAACCACCAAGACTCTTCCTAGAGCTGGCTGCCCGGCCAAACTGAACAATCAGGGGAGAAGGGCTTTGGTCAGGGAGGTGACCACGAACCCGATGGGAGATCTCCACAGTTCATCTGTGGAGATGGGAGAACCTTCCAGATGGACAACCATCTCTGCAACACTCCACCAATCAGGCCTTTATGGTAGTGGCCAGATGGAAGCCACTCCTCAGTAAAAGCCACATGACAGCCAGCTTGGGTTTGCCAAAAAGCACCTAAACGACTCTCAGACCATGAGAAACAAGATTTTCTGGTCTGATGAAACCAAGATTGAATTATTTGGCCTGAATGCCAAGCGTCACGTCTGAAGGAAACCTGGCACCATCCCTACGGTGAAGCATGGTGGTGGCAGCATCATGTGGTGGGGATGTTTTTCAGTTGCAGGGACTGGGAGACTAGTCAGGATTGAGGGAAAGATGAACGGAACAAAGTACAGAGAGATCCTTGATGAAAACCTGCTCCTGAGCGCTCAGGACCTCAGAATGTGGTGGAGGTTCACCTTCCAACATAACAACAACCCTCAGCACACAGCCAAGACAATGCAGAAGTGGTTTCGGGACAAGTCTCAGAATGTCCTGATCGAACATCTCTGGAGAGACCTGAAAATAGCTGTGCAGTGACGCTGCCCATCCAGACTGACAGAGCTTGAGAGGATCTGCAGAGAAGATTGGGAGAAACTCCCCAAATACATACGTTAGAAGACTCGAGGTTGTAATTGCTGCCAAAGTTGTTTCAACAAAGTACTGAGTTAAGGGTCTGAATACTTATGTAAATGTTATATTTCAGTTTTTTTATTTGTAATAAATTAGCTAACATTTCTAAAAACCTGTTTTTGCTTTGTCATTGTGGGGTATTGTGTTTAGATTGATGAGGGAAAAAAACTATGTAATACATTTTAGAATAAGTCTGTAACATAACAAAATGTGGAAAAAGTCAAGTGGTCAGAATACTTTCTGAATGCACTGTATATGAGCTTTAGCTAAGTGGGCTAAGACAGTCTTGTGGCATGCAGGAGACCCGGTTAAAACCCAGTCAGTCACAAGAGCAGGTTTAAATCTGGACTGGAAAACTATCCTTAGAAGGGCTATGACAGGGCTTTTCACCTACGTAATATTCTTATGGGGGCCAAATTTGTTTTTTTGTCACACTTCCTTCTAACTTGTCCTGCGCGTCCTGTGAGCATAATAGATAGTAAATTATAGTTTGTAAACTTCATACACAAACAATGAATGCTATATCTACCATATTGAAACTGATTATATACATATTGAATTTGAATATTACATTGAAATGGAATTTTAAAACTGAATCCAATATTAATTCAATTTAGTTTCAAATCATGAAATACAAGTTACGTTTATGAATTCAATCATTTAATTTGTGCATTACAAATAAAAAAATACTGAACTCATATTCAATATTTAAATAAACATGTCAAATGCACTGAAATTGCTCCATAAGCCACCCACTCAATTAAGAAATAAGTGCAGCACTTTTGTTTGGATATGCAAGTCACAGCGTGAGCTTCCACCATGAACCTCAAATAAAACCCCTTAAAATGAATACATTGAAGTTATTTAATTAAATGCTATTTAAGATACAGAATGTTGTAACTAAGTTGTCCTAATAGCATAACGCCAATGTCTAACCCAGTCTCCCTTTAAAATGAATATGCATAATTTAAATTACATACTGTAAAAAGTAATGTTAGAATCCAACCAGGTATTTAGTGACATGTTAGCACATTTCTTTTGCCACAGTATTTGAACATTGACATCTATTTAGCAATTAATTGTAAAGGAGTTACAGCAGTATAGTACAGTTTGAGATGTCAGACAGAGCCTGTCCTGGTCTATGCCATGCTCTACAGTAGCATGACATACTACTGACATGCTGGTATGATACTGGTATGCCAAAATAAATAAGAGAATAGCTGCCACTTATTAGTCAATTTTATCCACTGCTATGCTGCTAAAATCAGAAACGGTCTAGCCGCAGGGCAGTTTGGGAAAATGCCAGATAGGCTGGACCATCTTAAGGGGACACTTTGGGATTTTGTCAATGAGTACGTTTATCTACTTTCCCCAGAGTCAGACGAACTTGTGGATATCATTTTCACGTCTCTGTGTCTAGTAGGAAGGAAGTTTGAAGTAGTTTCGCGAGCCAATGCTAACTAGCATTAGCACAATGGCTGGAAGTCTATAGGTATCTGCTAGCGCTAATTAGCAATTTCCTTCAAACCAGACGCAGAGACATAAAATTGGTATCCACGAGTTCATCTGACTCTGGGGAAGTAGATAAAGGGCCTCATTGACAAAATCCCGTTGTATCCCTTTAACTGGGGGTTTTGCGGAATTATCATTATTTGGCTAATTAGAAATGTCCAAGCGGATTTCTGGTCTCATCCGTTCATGCATATAATGTAATAATATATGCCACTTCAGGCAATTTGATCCAAAATGACTCACAGTACAGTGAATGAGTAGCGGACTGCATTTTGTCCTGCCCCAAGCAGGACAAGAACTAGCAACCTTCTGCACAATACCAGACACAGCTCAAAGGCAACTGATAGAGCAAGAGCCTAGTTTGTCAGTGACAGTTGGCTGAGGGAATGAAGGATGTCACTGATGTACTTCAGATTTTCACATCCAATACAAATGCACAACCTACATTTCTGGTGCTCTATGTATAGCATTGCCATACATTATGTATTGTAGATATGTAGTGATGTAACAATGTACTGTTTTATCTTTTGTTTTATGTGTAATGTAAATTCCTTAATGTGCCTTGGCAGCAGCTAATGGGGATCCCTAATAAGCACAAATACAAAAATTCCCTGAGGGAATTTAACTCATGACCTTGGCATTGCTGACCCCATGCTCTTACCAATTTCGCCAAACAGACCACATTATACTGTTATGATACTGGCACTGTAATTTAATAATACATGCCTCTTAGCAGACACTATTATTCAAAGCAACTAAATGTACTGTGAGTGCATAGCATACATTTCTAGTATGTGTATGTGAATCGTGCAGGAGCTGACCCGATGTTCTTACCAACTGAGCCAGCAGAGCCACACAAGACCACATGATACTGTTATGGTAATAATATATTCCTCTTAGCAGACATTCTTATCCAAAGGAATGTACAGTGCAGTGAATGCGTAACCTACATTTCTAGTATGTGATCCCTACAGGAGCTGACCCCATGACATTGGCATTGCTAGTGCCACACCTCTTAGTAAATGAGCCACACATGACCACAAAGGCTACTGTTTGTATTCCCTACGGAGTGCATTACTTTTGACCAGAGCCTTTTCGGTCCTGGTCAAAATTAGTGCACTAAATAGGGAATAGAGTGCCATGGATTTAGGATGCAACACTGTACTGCCTTGATATCATACTGTACTTCGATAATATAATGCACAACGTTTCCCCTAATCACAAATCTGGGATTGCCCCATTGGAGGGTGTTGAGGTGAGAACGGCTCATAGTAATGGCTGGAATGGAGTCAATGGAATGGTATCAACCACATGGAAACCACATGTTTGATACCATTCCATTGACTTCATTCAAGCCATTATTATTTAATTTCTATCAATATTGTAAAAAAAAATTTGGGTTGAAATCGAACATTTGCATATTCCCCAGCATCCTTTTCTGCAGTTTACATTTTGATTTATAATATGGTATTGTTCCTCATATTTAGCTTATTAAAATGTTTTGATGCCCATTTTCAAACTGAATAATGTTGTACCTTTAATTACATGTTACATATTACACATATCATTGAAATGTTAATTTATTACCATAATGTAAACAGTTCTCAAAAGTGTTACTTGTAAGTTGCTGCTTTAGCCTCAACTGCTTTGTTAACACTGGCTGAGAAGATGCCTTATTCAATCAAAGTAACCTGTACATGAGTAATTACAACAGCTAATGTGCTTAATGGGAGGAGGTGCGGGCACTCGGAGTGTGGTGTCAGGAGAACAACCTCTCACTCAACGTCAACAAATCAACAAAACAAAGGAGATGATTGTGGACTTCAGCAAACAGCAGAGGGAGCACCCCCCTATCCACATCGAAGGGACAGTAGTGGCGGAAGGTGGAACGTTTTAAGTTCCTCGACGTACACATCACAGACAAACTGAAATGGTCCACCCACACAGACAGTGTGGTGAAGAAGGCGCAGCGCCTTCTAAGTATGTTAAGTATGACATCCGGTTTGGAGCGAGCGGTCGCATTCGCTCTGCAGGTAGTATAACTTTTCATTACATTTCATTACATTTCATTACATTTCATTATAGTACAACGGTTTAATTTGTCCAACCTTAGCAATTTCTTCTTAGCTAGCTACATAGCCGTCTGTGTATCAAAGATAATTGCGTAATTATCGTATTTCGTCGTCTATCGTAGTCCACACTGCTATCTGCCCAGCAGCTAGCCAGCTAGCAAACGTCCACCGTCTACCCAATAGTAGTATAACTTTTCATTACATTTCATTATAGTACAACGGTCTGATTTTCATTTTCATTACAGTACAACGGTTTGATTTGTTTGATCTTAGCTAGCTACATAGCCGTCTTTGTATCAAACATAATTGTGTAGTTATTGAGGTTCGCTAGCCAGCTATTTTCGTCCTAACGTAACGCAACGTAGCCAACACTGCTAGCTAGCCAGCTTGCCACCGAATAGCAGCATTGTAGAAACGAGTGCATTACAACGGAACGACTTGATTAGTGTAGTGTTGGCTGGCTACACAGTTGTCTTTGCTATCTTTGATTTGTTTGATCTTAGCTAGCTACTTAGCTGGCTACGTAGCCGTCTTTGTATCAAGGATAATTGTGTAGTTATCGAGGTTCGCTGAGGTTCGCTAGCCAGGTATTCTCGTCCTAACGTAACGTAACGTAGTCAACCCTGCTAGCTAGCCAGCTAGCCACCGATTAGCAGCACTGTAGAAACGATTACATTACAACGGAACGACTTGATTTGTGTAGTGTTAGCTAGCTACATAGTTTTCTTTGCTATCTTTGTATCTAAGATATTTGTGTAGCTTTGAGTAATTATCGGTCAGCTAGCCAGCTATCTTCGCCTGCCGCGCTGCCGTCCTCCTACCTAGCCAACACTGCTAGCTAACACTGCTAGCTAGCCAACTTCTACCGAATAGCAGCACTGTAGAAACTTACATTACAACGGAACGACTTGATTAGCGTAGTGTTAGTTAGTTGTCTCTGCTGTCCTTGTATCCATGATAATTGTGTAGTTTAGAGAAATTTAGAGAAATTGTCGAGGTCACCTAGCCAGCTTCACTTTCAACAACGCAGCCACTGCTAGCCAGGCTACTTCACCAGCCAGCAGTACTATATCATTTTAGTCAATTAGATCTTTTATTTTATTTATTTTTTTTGCAACGTAAGCTTAACTTTCTGAACATTCGAGTCGTGTAGCCCACTTGTCATTCTAATCTCCTTTGCTTTAGCGTAGCCTCTTCTGTAGCCTGTCAACTATGTGTCTGTCTATCCCTGTTCTCTCCTCTCTGCACAGACCATACAAACGCTTCACACCGCGTGGCCGCGCCCACCCTAACCTGGTGGTCCCAGCCCGCACGACCCACGTGGAGTTCCAGGTCTCCGGTAGCCTCTGGAACTGCCGATCCGCGGCCAACAAGGCAGAGCTCATCTCAGCCTATGCGTCCCTCCAGTCCCTCGACTTCTTGGCACTGACGGAAACATGGCTCACCACAGATAACACTGCTACTCCTACTGCTCTCTCTTCGTCTGCCCACGTGTTCTCGCACACCCCGAGAGCTTCTGGTCAGCGGGGTGGTGGCACCGGGATCCTCATCTCTCCCAAGTGGTCATTCTCTCTTTCTCCCCTTACCCATCTGTCTATCGCCTCCTTTGAATTCCATGCTGTCACAGTTACCAGCCCTTTCAAGCTTAACATCCTTATCATTTATCGCCCTCCAGGTTCCCTTGGAGAGTTCATCAATGAGCTTGATGCCTTGATAAGCTCCTTTCCTGAGGACGGCTCACCTCTCACAGTTCTGGGTGACTTTAACCTCCCCATGTCTACCTTTGACTCATTCCTCTCTGCCTCCTTCTTTCCACTCCTCTCCTCTTTTGACCTCACCCTCTCACCTTCCCCCCCTACTCACAAGGCAGGCAATACGCTTGACCTCATCTTTACTAGATGCTGTTCTTCCACTAACCTCATTGCAACTCCCCTCCAAGTCTCCGACCACTACCTTGTATCCTTTTCCCTCTCGCTCTCATCCAACACTTCCCACACTGCCCCTACTCGGATGGTATCGCGCCGTCCCAACCTTCGCTCTCTCTCCCCCGCTACTCTCTCCTCTTCCATCCTATCATCTCTTCCCTCTGCCCAAACCTTCTCCAACCTATCTCCTGATTCTGCCTCCTCAACCCTCCTCTCCTCCCTTTCTGCATCCTTTGACTCTCTATGTCCCCTATCCTCCAGGCCGGCTCGGTCCTCCCCTCCCGCTCCGTGGCTCGACGACTCATTGCGAGCTCACAGAACAGGGCTCCGGGCAGCCGAGCGGAAATGGAGGAAAACTCGCCTCCCTGCGGACCTGGCATCCTTTCACTCCCTCCTCTCTACATTTTCCTCTTCTGTCTCTGCTGCTAAAGCCACTTTCTACCACTCTAAATTCCAAGCATCTGCCTCTAACCCTAGGAAGCTCTTTGCCACCTTCTCCTCCCTCCTGAATCCTCCTCCCCCCCCCCCCCTCCTCCCTCTCTGCAGACGACTTCGTCAACCATTTTGAAAAGAAGGTCGACGACATCCGATCCTCGTTTGCTAAGTCAAACGACACCGCTGGTTCTGCTCACACTGCCCTACCCTGTGCTTTGACCTCTTTCTCCCCTCTCTCTCCAGATGAAATCTCGCGTCTTGTGACGGCCGGCCGCCCAACAACCTGCCCGCTTGACCCTATCCCCTCCTCTCTTCTCCAGACCATTTCCGGAGACCTTCTCCCTTACCTCACCTCGCTCATCAACTCATCCTTGACCGCTGGCTACGTCCCTTCCGTCTTCAAGAGAGCGAGAGTTGCACCCCTTCTGAAAAAACCTACACTCGATCCCTCCGATGTCAACAACTACAGACCAGTATCCCTTCTTTCTTTTCTCTCCAAAACTCTTGAACGTGCCGTCCTTGGCCAGCTCTCCTGCTATCTCTCTCAGAATGACCTTCTTGATCCAAATCAGTCAGGTTTCAAGACTAGTCACTCAACTGAGACTGCTCTTCTCTGTATCACGGAGGCGCTCCGCACTGCTAAAGCTAACTCTCTCTCCTCTGCTCTCATCCTTCTAGACCTATCGGCTGCCTTCGATACTGTGAACCATCAGATCCTCCTCTCCACCCTCTCCGAGTTGGGCATCTCCGGCGCGGCCCACGCTTGGATTGCGTCCTACCTGACAGGTCGCTCCTACCAGGTGGCGTGGCGAGAATCTGTCTCCTCACCACGCGCTCTCACCACTGGTGTCCCCCAGGGCTCTGTTCTAGGCCCTCTCCTATTCTCGCTATACACCAAGTCACTTGGCTCTGTCATAACCTCACATGGTCTCTCCTATCACTGCTATGCAGACGACACACAATTAATCTTCTCCTTTCCCCCTTCTGATGACCAGGTGGCGAATCGCATCTCTGCATGTCTGGCAGACATATCAGTGTGGATGACGGATCACCACCTCAAGCTGAACCTCGGCAAGACGGAGCTGCTCTTCCTCCCGGGGAAGGACTGCCCGTTCCATGATCTCGCCATCACGGTTGACAACTCCATTGTGTCCTCCTCCCAGAGCGCTAAGAACCTTGGCGTGATCCTGGACAACACCCTGTCGTTCTCAACTAACATCAAGGCGGTGGCCCGTTCCTGTAGGTTCATGCTCTACAACATCCGCAGAGTACGACCCTGCCTCACACAGGAAGCGGCGCAGGTCCTAATCCAGGCACTTGTCATCTCCCGTCTGGATTACTGCAACTCGCTGTTGGCTGGGCTCCCAGCCTGTGCCATCAAACCCCTACAACTCATCCAGAACGCCGCAGCCCGTCTGGTGTTCAACCTTCCCAAGTTCTCTCACGTCACCCCGCTCCTCCGCTCTCTCCACTGGCTTCCAGTTGAAGCTCGCATCCGCTACAAGACCATGGTGCTTGCCTACGGAGCTGTGAGGGGAACGGCACCTCAGTACCTTCAGGCTCTGATCAGGCCCTACACCCAAACAAGGGCTCTGCGTTCATCCACCTCTGGCCTGCTCGCCTCCCTACCACTGAGGAAGTACAGTTCCCGCTCAGCCCAGTCAAAACTGTTCGCTGCTCTGGCACCCCAATGGTGGAACAAACTCCCTCACGACGCCAGGACAGCGGAGTCAATCACCACCTTCCGGAGACACCTGAAACCCCACCTCTTCAAGGAATACCTAGGATAAAGCAATCCTTCTGCCCCCCCCCCCCCCCCCCTTAAAAGATTTAGATGCACTATTGTAAAGTGGCTGTTCCACTGGATGTCATTAGGTGAATGCACCAATTTGTAAGTCGCTCTGGATAAGAGCGTCTGCTAAATGACTTAAATGTAAATGTAAATGTATGTATATTTTTTAAATCCTCTTGGGTCCCCTCAGCAGCCTCCCTAATCCTAATTTAACGTCCTGTCCAGGAGGTGTACTTCCATGCGCTGCCTTGTGCAACAGAAACAGGAGATACCCAATGCCCTATGGCCTGTCGGCCATTATGGCTCAAACAATGCTTACTTATCAGCAATCCTAACCATTAGAAAGATGAAAACTCTGACCCTTTATTTAACTATGACATACTCGTGAGAATATAATACCACCATGCTTGGGAGACATTGAATACACCTACATTATTCATTGGTTCACAGTAAAATCGCAAAAGTTAATTAAACTCCTATGAAGTCATATTCAACAACTTTTTGGGGGTTTATATGGTCCCACCCCCATTTTGTGTTAAAACTACTCTGGTCGTGTTGATATTTTGGGAGTTAAAACAACACTAAATGGAGTAAATATCCAACTCTCAAAAGATTCAATTGAACTCCAACTGCCATTCAAACACTTTCTGTCCTGTCAGTGCAATGTTTTTCTATGTCAGTTTACTTCCTTTGAGTTATAAGGGTGTAAAGTGTTATTTGCATTTTTTTATGTGTCACATTATAGAGGCTTGTAATGTGATATCCAATCCCTGTTGGAATCCAACTAGTGGGAGGATATCCAGCAACTTTACATCACCCATGACTTGCTTTCAGAATGCCTGTCAAAGTAGGGAGGAAGTTACAGTTGCTGGAGACTACGTACATCAGGGTTCTCCAGCCCTGTTCCTTGAGAGCTATCGTTCTGTAGGTTTTTATTTTTGCTCCAACACTAATCTAGCACACCTGATTCTAATAATTAGCTGGCTGATAAACTGAATCAGGTTAGTGGCAACTTGGATTGGATTGAAACCTACAGGAGAGTAGCTCTCCAGGAGCAGGGTTGTACAGCCCTGATGTACAGCATGTAAACTTCAACAACCATCTCAGTAACGGTTGCAATTAATATAACCACTAACAGATTGGATTAGTTAAGAACATTTTTTATTATCTTTGTGTCACATAAGATCAAAAACAATCAAATCAAATAATTATAAGAATCAAATTTCAACAGTACATGCTGGGAAATATGACAGTTAGGCCCATCCCACCTCCATAGATTAATGAGTTAAAAGTACTCCGTTACAATTAACTCCAGTTATCAACACTAACTCCAGGGAGTGTATCAGTCTGTTGAGGATAAAAAGAACTCCAGGAGCGTCAGTTTAACCCTAAAAACTTAACCTCACTCACTCACTCACTCACTCACTCATCAATACAAACATTGCTGTACCTCTTCTTTTCTGTCAGAGCCATAGACATAGATAGACATGCCATTATTGCATTTGTGAGAACATGGGCAATGCCAGAGTGGAAGACCAACAGCACAGACAACCGGTAAAGTACATTTAAATGTCATTGTATTCAACATTCTGGCTTGTAGAGACTATTGCATCTTTTTTACGGTGACTTCTTTCAGAGTGATATCCATGGAGTAAACATTGTAACAGTCTGACGTTTAGACAAGGGAAGAGCCATTGAGGCCATCTCCATTTTGAAGTAGTACATTTTCTTCTTCTGTACTTCTATGAGTTGGCAAACAAACTTAAAAGGGTGCACACTGCAACCTATATTGTGTTGTTTGAACAGGTATAAAGCCAAGGTTTTCGATTTATTGCCACCTGCCGTTATGGAATGTTTCCTCAAGATTACAATACATTTTCTGATTCTTCTTGGTGACCTGGATGGAATTATGTGATCTTTCCTTAACCCATAGGACGTCCCAGACAGTTGACTACTTCAAAATGGTGAAAGTCCTAAATCGCGCTGCCCATGCTAAAATTTACTTTTGGGCGCTAGAGTCTATCTATCTCTGTGGTCAGAGCTCATCTTTAGTCTGGAGTTGGTATCTGCTGCCATCTGCTGGACAGAGTCAGTTAGACTTCTCTGTTGGAGTAGGATAAGGTTGTCATCACTAGGTGGGACTAAAGTGCTTCTCTGAGTTTCCTCTATCATCTATGTTCTCATATGAGCCTCCCCATAGACTGACCAGGTGAATCCAGGTGAAAGCTATGATCCCTTATTGATGTCACTTGTTAAATCCACTTCAATCAGTATAGATCAGTATAGATGTCAGTATAGATCAGTGGTTCCCAAACTTTTTATAGTCCTGTACATCTTCAAAGATTCAACCTCCAGCTGCGCACCAGGGTCAGCGCACTCTCAAATGTTGTTTTTGTAATCATTGTAAGCCTGCCACACACACACTGTACGATACATTTATTAAATATAAGAATGAGTGTGAGTTTTTGTCACAACCCGGCTCGTGGGAAGTGACAAAGAGCTCTTATAGGACCAGGGCACAAATAATAATATAATAATAATATTCAATAATTTTGCTCTTTATTTAACATCTTATATTTAAAACCTTATTTGTTCATCGAAAAATGTGAATAACTCACCACAGATTAATGAGAAGGGTGTACTTGAAAGGATGCACATAACTCTGCAATGTTGGTTTGTATTGGAGAGAGTCTCAGTCTTAAATAATGTTCCACACACAGTCTGTGCCTGTATTTAGTTTTCATACTAGTGAGGGCCGAGAATCCACTCTCACATAGGTATGTGGTTGCAAAGGGCATCAGTGTCTTAACATTAACAGCGCAATTTGTCAAGGCAGGATACTCTGAGTGCAGCCCAATCCAGAAATTTGTCAGTGGCTTCTGATTAAACTAAATTTCCACAGAACCGCTTGTTGCAATTTTGATGTGGCTCTCTTGTTCAGATATCGGTAAGTGGACTGGAGGCAGGGCATGAAAGGGATAACGAATCCAGTTGTTTGTGTCATCCGTTTACAATACAGTACCTGCGTAATTGCGCACCCAACTCACTCAGGTGCTTCGCTATATCACATTTGACATTGTCCGTAAAGCTTGAGTTAATTTGCACATACAAAATCATACAATGATGTAAAGACCTGTGTGTTGTCCTTGTTAATGCAGACAGAGAAGAGCTCCAACTTCTTAATCATAGCCTCAATTTTGCTTATAGTTGCGGAGAATCCCTGTAATCCTAGATTCAGATCATTCAGGCGAGAAAAAACATCACCCAGATAGGCCAGTCGTGTGAGAAACTCGTCATCATGCAAGCGGTCAGACAAGTGAAAATAATGGTCAGTAACGAAAACTTTAAGCTCGTCTCTCAATTTAAAAAAACGTGTCAATACTTTGCCCCTTGATAACCAGCACACTTCTTCTGTATGTTGTAAAAGCGTTACATGGTCGCTGCCCATATCGTTGCATAGTGCAGAAAATACAAAAGATTTCAGAACCCTTGCTTTAACAAAGTTAACCATTTTCACTATAGTGTCCAAAACATCTTTCAAGCTGTCAGGCATTCCCTTGGCAGCAAGAGCCTGATAGTGGATGTTGTAGTGTACCCAAGTGGCATCGGGAGCAACTGCTTGCCCGCGCGTTACGACTCCACTATGTCTCCCTGTCATGGCTTTTGCGCCATCAGTGCAGATACCAACACATCTTGACTACCAAAGTCCATTTGATGTCACAAAGCCATCCAGTACTTAAAATATATCCTCTCCTGTTGTCCTGGTTTCCAGTGGTTTGCGGAAGAGGATGTCTTCCTTAATTGACCCCCCATAAACGTAATGGACATATACTGAACCAGGAGCTGTGCCAGGCCGCCACGTCTGTTGACTCATCCAGCTGTAAAGCATACAATTCATTGGCATGTAAGCGAACCAGTAATTTTTTCAAAACATCTCCTGCCATGTCACTGATGCGTCATGAAACAGTGTTGTTTGATGAAGGCATTGTCTGTGTAGTTTTTTTGGCCTATTCCCCCAGCATTGTCCAAGCCATATCTGTGGCAGCGGGAAGAATTAGTATGGGGCTATGGGACTCCCGATCACAGCCAGTTGTGATACAGCCTGGGATCAAACCCGGGTCTGTAGTGACACCTCTAGCACTGTGATGCAGTGTGTTTTCTTGACTGTCTGTGCCAGTTTGTCTTGTTTGTCCAGTCAACCAGCCTTTTGTCTCAGCTCCTGCTTTTCCCCCCCCCAGTCTTGCTTTTCCTCGCTCTCCTGGTTTTGACCGTTGCCTGTCCTGACTATCAGCCCGCCTGCCTGACCACTCTGCCTGAGCCTTCCTGCCGTCCTGTGCCTTGGCCACTACTCTGGATTACCGACCTCTGCCTGACTTGAGCCTTCCTGCCGTGCTGTGCCTTGGCCACTACTCTGGATTACTGACCTCTGCCTGACCTGAGCCTTCCTGCCGTCCTGTGCCTTGGCCACTACTCTGGATTATCGACCTCTGCCTGACCTGAGCCTTCCTGCCGTCCTGTGCCTTGGCCACTACTCTGGATTATCGACCTCTGCCTGACCTGAGCCTTCCTGCCGTCCTGTGCCTTGGCCACTACTCTGGATTATCGACCTCTGCCTGACCTGAGCCTTCCTGCCGTCCTGTGCCTTGGCCACTACTCTGGATTATCGACCCCTGCCTGCCTTGACTTGTCGTTTGCCTGCACCCGTTTCAGTAATAAACATTGTTACTTCAACACAGTCTGCATTTGGGTCTCACCTGAAACGTGATAGCACAGGCACGTCTAAAGTGGTTCCCTAAATGTTTTGGGGTACTGTAGTCACCTACCCCCAATTTATTTTATCTCGCTAGTAAATGTAGTTAGTGTTAGTCAGAATGTAATGATTTATGTACTCTGTTCTGTTTAAACCAATGATAGTGTATGGAAGCTTGTGTTGAAACATTGAAAAATGTGTCTTTACTCATTTTTTTTTTTTTTTTTACTCTGTGTGGGTAAAAACTCTCCTATTAGTATGGGCTTACTGTAGGCTACGGAGTTCGAGTTTATAGTACCACCCTGATCATTATTAAATACTGAGTCACTCTGTGGTCACTAAGTGTGAGCGTGTGTGTCTGTGGATGAGGCTCTGTGTGACTGGACAGTTGTGTTTTCAGGTCTTTTTTATTTCCCTCACCAACTTTAAACATCAACTATCTGTACAGCTTACCGATCTCTGTAAATAGCCCACCCACCCAATGGGTATACTGTTTTTTTTTTACCCCATACTGTTTTTATTTTATTTACTTTTCTGCTCTTTTGCACACCAGTATCTCTACTTGCACATCATCATCTGCTCATTTATCACTCGTGTTAATCTGCTAAATTGTAATTATTCGCTCCTATGGCCTATTTATTGCCTACCTCCTCATGCCTTTTGCACACACTGTATATAGACTTTCTTTTTTCTACTGTGTTATTAGCTTGTTTATTGTTTATGCCATGTGTAACTCTGTCTGTGTCACACTGCTTTGCGTTATCTTGGCCAGGTCGCAGTTGCAAATGAGAACTTGTTCTCAACTAGCTTACCTGGTTAAATAAAAATATATATTTAAGTGTTCAGTGAGGGACCCCACCTATCTCTGTGTGCCAGAGAAAGGCTTTGAGATGAGAACTAGCATTTAGTGTACTCATTGAGGATCTCCTCTCTGGCCTCTCACTCTCACTGACTCAACCTGACATAGAGCACTGAGAGAATAGACACAAATTCCAAGGGACAAAATAACACAGAACAGTAGAGCATGGATACATACACACAAAATTCCTCTGAGCCGTGTCTCACACGCATGCGCACATACACACACTTTTGTATTGCTATCCTTGTGGGGACCAAATAATTGATTCCCATCCCAAATCCTAGTTACCTAATCCCTTAACCTAACCATAACCCTAAGCCTAACCTTAACTCCAAACCCCTAACCCTAAATCTATACCTAACTCCTAAACCTAAGACCTCTCCATTTCCAAATGCAGTACAGTAAGACTCCCTTCGTTTCCAGACTGTTCTAAACTATGAAACATTCCTCAAATGGATTGATTATAACTCAGTAATCCTCAAACAGCCATTAACATGAAAGTCTAAAGAAAAGGGAATTAGGGAAAGTCTGTCCAACAACCATTTTCCTTTTGTAATAAACAGAAAAGGACTCATCTTACTAAGTAGGGAGACTCAGCTATGGTTCTGTGGTTAGAACAGAGGGACATTCACCAAGGTCCATGTACTGTAGACTCCCTGGCCACATCAGAGTGTGTGTTTGTCTGTGTCTACATGTTGTCTTCTAGTGGTTTTGACTTGTGCCCAACACCTTCCTTCATCCAGTCTAATAGGTAATACGATTAGTGGTTTTAGAGCTCTCTCTTTCTTTCTCTCTCTCTCTCTCTCTCTCTCTCTCTCTCTCTCTCTCTCTCTCTCTCTCGCTCTCTCTCCCATTTTTTCTCTTTTTCCCCCTCTCTCTTTCTCTCTCTCTTGCTCTCCCTTTTTTTCTCTTTTTCCCCCTCTCTCTCTCTCTTTCTCTCTCTCTTTCTCTCTCTCGCTCTCTCTCCCTTTCTCTCTTTCTCTCTCTTTCCCTCTCTCTCTCTTTCCCTCTCTCTCTCTCTCTCTCTCTCTTTCTCTTCGTTCTTTCTCTATATATTTCTCTCTCTCTCTTTATTTCTTTCTTTCTCTCTCCCTGTATGCTTTTGCGTATGTGCGCATGTGTGTGTGTCAAGCTGAGTGCTTCAGCAGTCAGCTTGGTAAAGCCATCAAATGTGATTACCTGTTTGAGTGCTAAGAATGTTTTGCTGCTAATTCAATAGCCATCATTTCCTCTCAGTCACAATGAGTTTAGCTAAGAGATGATTGACATCCTGGCTGAGATGGGTCTCTTTGAAGTGGGTGTGTGCACATGCATGTGTGCGTGCCTTTGCCTGCGTGCATATGCGTGCGTGTGCGCGTGCGTGTGTGTTTAGTGCTGTGAGTTATATCTTTCAGGTGAACATGTATCTGGGGAAAAGATTTGGATCATACTGTACACTCCCTGTACACAGATTAAGTGGTGTGTGTGTGTGCGTGCGTGTGTGTGTGTGTGTGTGTGTGTGTGTGTGTGTGTGTGTGTGTGTGTGTGTGTGTGTGTGTGTGTGTGTGTGTGTGTGTGTGTGTGTGTGTGTGTGTGTGTGTGTGTGTGTGTGTGTGTGTGTGTGTGTGTGGAAAAAGGTCTGGAGGAGACCATACATTCCATGTCCTGTACCTTGATCATGTCAGGAGAGACTGTCTACATCCCAAATGGCACCCTATTCCCTTTATAGTTCACTACTTTTGATTAAGGCCTATATGGCTCTGGTTAAAAGTATTGCACTACATAGGGAATAAGGTGCCATTTGGGACGCAACCTCAGAAAGATGTTTTCTTAACTGCACCCAAAAATGTATCAACCAAATAACCAGTGACCACATTCACATTTCTCTGGTTTCGTGCATTTAATGTACTGTATCTTTATCTCTTGTCCTCTATGTCTATTTGGATGTAGTTAAATAGTCTAAAGTGGCTTCCTCTCATTGCCTCATTTCCTTAATCTGCACAAATATGAAATAACTGAGGAATTACAATTATTCATGCATGTTGCTTTCACCTATCCAGTGCAGATAATGGGGAAGATATCACTTCAGATTTTCCAGTACAGTATGCTATCTCTTCAGCCAAGGGAAGGTGGCATGGTTCGCGTTTTAAAAACTTTCTCTCCAATACGAATGATTTCCTCTGAATCCACAGTTTCCGTCACTCATCTGTAGAATGTTTTTGTATTTCCCCTGCATGCTTGTGTTCAGTTTGTTGAGTTTCCCAAATATGTCTGTTACATAGGCAAGGAGACACATTTTCTTTAAATTACACAGAAAGTCAACCAAGTCAGTTTTTTTTTACATCCATTGTGAATGACAACAGTTCTTCTCTCAATGCAAAAGATCTTTCCAACACTCTCCCTTGATAACTAGCAAGTCTCCGTGTGAAATAGAACATTGTCATGCTCTGATGCCATATCCCCAACAAAGTTTTGCGAACAGGCTTGTGCGCAGTGGATTTCCTCAGCTCTTTTGCCGGCAGTTGCTCTCGGTGTATCATACAATGGGCATCTAGGCCCTCACAGCTAACGTCCATTTGGAGAGCATTAGCTGGGGAGTTTTTGAGTCATTCAGTCAGAGTTTCCTCTTGATTGCAAGCAATAGCATACCTTCTTTGTTTAACAGTGTTATCTGACAAAGGTATTGATGTGAGTTTCTGTGTCTCTGCCTTCCCACACATTGTTTTCACCATATCAATTGTGGCCGGTAATATCAAAGTCTCTGCAATAGGGTGTAGTTTCATCGCGTAGTGGGCCTAGCCACACTCTAAGAATTAGGGGTTCAACAAGGGTTCTTCTTTGAACCTTAGGGCTCTTAGCACAAAAAAATTGCCCACAAAAGGTTCTTCCAATAACCCCATACGAGGTAGGGTTCATTGAGGAACCTCCTTAGTTGGTGCGGGTTCTTGCAGGAACCTAACTGCCCAACTGAAACATTTGGACTTGAATTTGAAAGGACAACAGGTGCAGGCACTTAACGTAAACATGTAAAGATCTCCTCAATTTAAGGTAAGGTTTAAATTTATATGGTTTTGTGTTGATACCATCTATCTTTTCATATTTGTGCAAATATTTCTAAAACAGAAAATGGACACAATTCAATGGATATCAATCAACAAAGAGGTAAGACTATGTACTATAGGCTATAAGAGTATGTTGAAGGCTAGCTGTATTGGGTGCAGATTACTGTACTTTTATTAATAAAAATAATAGAAGGGGGTAGTTCAAAAATGAACCCCAAAAGGTTCTTCAACAGAACTTATAGGGGTTCCCCCACAGTTTCAATTTGAAGAACCCCTAAATAATACTCCAGGAACCTTTTATTTTTAGAGTGCATTCACTGTTGGAATGATTCAAGTGCCACCTATTCCCATGATATAAAGGCGCTCTCTGGTTGAATTTTATATCTTTTTTCAGGATTTGGGAAATTTTCCAGCAACATCCTTCTCAGGTGACCCCACATGGGGTCGTGACCCCTAGTTTGGGAACCACGGTCTTAGAGTCAATATTTTTTGTGTATTTTATTGTTTTACGGACAATGATAGTCAGAATATAAAGGGCCAGACAGATACAGAGAGAGACAGTGAGGAATGGCCGAGGCGGGATTTGAAACCCTGTCGTCAGCGGGTATGTGTGGTCCAGAGTTGGCAATGCTACCACTAGACCAGACAATGTTTTTTTATGTGTTAATCAAGATTTCTGAGAGCTCAAGTTACTGTGAGGTCAAGTTACTGTGAGGTCAAGTTACTGTGAGGTCAAGTTACTGTGAGGTCAAGTTACTGAGAGCTCAAGTTACTGTGAGGTCAAGTTACTGTGAGGTCAAGTTCATGTGTACGAAAACGTGGTTTTCGGACACGTGTGAACACAGGTGTGAATAAATCACATGAGAATTTGTGTTCTGTTTTGTTTAAATGTTTATGAGTCAGACAAATATAATTGGTTGTTTACATTTACTTTGTTTACAAATATTTTGGGTTCTGATGAGGTACGTCAGTTGAACTGAGCTCCTGAGGCATTTATACATTATATTATTCAAGAATCAATGGGTTCATATCATGAAGGTCCAAAAACTGATGTAGCAACTAACAGGCAGTGACTTTCATACATCAGAACTATGTCACCATTTGATTGCGATACATTAAGCAAAACGATTTACTCTGTACACTCTTCAGCGAATGCTCCGCAAAAACATTCACTTGTCCCTCATTTGGGCTTTTTAGATGTGGTTACCTTAATTCCACCCCTGCAACATGTTATGGCCATCTTTTCACGTGTGGAGACGATCATAATTTCAGTCCCCACATATGAATCTGCAGTCTTCAATTTTCACGTGGAGTTTTCTACATGTGAAACTTCAAATTAGATTGTTCTTCACATGTGAACTTGGAAGTTTTTCACATATGAAACGGCAAATGTGATTTTCACATGTGAATGTTTTTCATGTGAAACTGCAGATTTCTCATGTGAAACTGACAATTTTACATGTTTTTTTTGTAAGGGTGACCACTAGTCCCTCTCTGCAGCATGTGGTAAGGGAATGGTAGTGTATAGCCTTGATATTCAATATGCTCTCCTCATATTTGTTTGTGTATCACTTATGTGGCTTTTGGATGATTAGACATTCTCTGGATGCATAGAGAGACACGTGTCATCAACAGGGGACGGGGTGGTGCGTAGATTGTAGATTTATGGGGTGCAAGGACTGACACTACACTTGGTCATTCTGTTAGCATGCAGGCAGTGTTAGTTACGTCACTGCTCTACGATAGTCAAGTCCCTCTGCAGGCACACTGAACATTAGCCAAACTATCCCTGTCTCTCTGTGAACTGGTCCAAACTATCTATCTCTCGTTCTCGTTCTCGTTCTCGTTCTCGGTCTCTCTCTCTCTCTCTCTCTCTCTCTCTCTCTCTCTCTCTCTCGCTCTCACTCTCTCCCTCTCGCTCTCTCTCACACACAAAAAACACACACGCACACATAAATTAATCAAATGTATTTACAACGCCCTTATTACAACAGCAGTTATCAGCAAAGTGTTTAAACAGAAACCCAGCCTAAAAATCCAAAGACCCCAAAGAGCAAGCAATGCAGATGTAGAAGCAAGATATTCAAATGTTCATAGATGACCAGCAGGGTCAAATATTTAATCACAGTGGTAAATGTCAGTTGACTTTTCATAGCCGAGAATTCATAGGTCGAGATAGCAGGTACGGGAGAGAGAGGGTTAAAACAGCAGGTCCGGGACAAGGTAGCAGGTCCGGTGAACAGGTCAGGGTTCCATAACAGCAGAAATTACCAGGTGGACTGGGGACGGGGACAGCCATGGTCCTAGGGCTCAGGTCTTCCTCCTCCTCCTCGAGAGTGGGAGAGTGGGAGAGTGGGGGGGTTGGGGGGGATTGGAGGACACTGTGGCCCCGTCCAAAGTTACCCCAGGACAGGGCCAACCAGCAGAATATTACCCCACCCACTTTGCCATAGCACAGCCACCACACCACCAAAGGGATATCAACAGACCACTAACTTACTTCCCTGAGACAAGGCTGAGTATAGCCGACGAAGATCTCCCCCACTGCACAAGCTCAAAGGGGCTCAAAACCGGACAGGAGGATCACGTCAGTGACTCAACCCACTCAAGTCGAATATAGCAAAAAAAGCCTGGCATGACGTGATGCACCACTCCTAGGCGTGGCATGGGAGAGCGCGAGCAAGCCGGTGTCTCAACCCCCTTAATAGAGTCAGAGGCAGAGAATCTCAGTGGGGAGAGGGGAGCCGGGAAGACAGAGACAGCAAGGGTTGTTTGTCACTCCAGCGCTATGCTGTTCACCTTCGCACCCCTGGGCCAGACTACACTCAATTATAGGACCTACTGAAGAGATGAGTCTTCAGTAAAGACTTAAAGGCTAAACTTAGTCTGCGTCTCTCACATGAATCGGCAGATCATTCCATAAAAATGTAGCTCTATATGAGAAAGCCCTGCCTCCAGCTGTTTGCTTAGAAATTCTAGGAACAAGAGGCCTGCGTCTTGTGACCATAGCGCACGTGTAGGTATGTACGGCAGCACCAAATCGGAGAGATGGGTAGGAGTAAGTCAATGTAATGCTTTGTACGTTAACAGCAAAACCTTAAAATCAGCCCTAATAGGAAGCCAGTGTAGGGAGGCTAGCACTGGAGTAATATGATAATTTATTGGGGTTCTAGTCAAGATTCTAGCAGCCGTATTTAGCACAAGTTTATTTAGTGCCTTATCTGGATAGCTGGAGACTAGAACATTACAGTACTCTAATCTTGAGGTGACAAAAGCATGGATTAAATTTTCAGCATAATTTTTTGACAATAATGTCAGATTTTTGCAATGTTACGAAGATGGAAAAAAGCTGCTCTTGAAATATTTTTGATATCTTCGTCAAAAGAGAGATCAGGGTCCAGAGTAATGCTGAAGGTCCTTCACAGTTTTATTTGAGATGACTGTACAACCATCGAGATGCATTGTCAGATCCGACAGCAGATCTCTTTGTTTCTTGGGACCCAGAACTAGCGTCTCTGTTTTGTCCGATTTTTAAAAGTAAAATATTTACTGCCATCCACTTCCTTATGTCGAAAACACAGGCTTCCACGACAGGCAATTTTGGGGTTTCACCATATTTCATCGAAATGTACAGCTGTGTGTTGTCTGTATAGCAGTGAAAGTTTACATTTAGTTTCCGAATGACATCAACAAGAGGTAGCATATATAGTGAGATCATTAGTGGTCCTAGAATGGAACATAGATTAACACTGAAACTTACCATTGATTTGTCAGCGGACAAACCATCCACAGAGATAAACTGATCTCTTTCCGACATATAAGATCTAAACCAGGCAAGAACTTGCCCTCTTGGACCAATTAATGTTTCCAATCTCTCCAAAAGAATGTGGTGATCGATGTTGTCGAAAGTAGCACGAGGACAGAGGCAGAGCCTAGGTATGACGCCGTTAAAAGGTAATTTAATGTACCACCTTCACCTTCAGACTATAGTGTTTTGTATACATCATTGGTATTCCGGCAGATTTTTTTTTTTGAGAGAGAAATGGGAGATTAGATATAGGCCGATAGTGTGTAAAATGTTCTCTCAAATGTTGTGCAGACATTTTTTACATCCCTGTTAATGGTCCAAGATAATCTAGCCACCTGACAGGTGTGGCATATCAAGAAATTGATTAAACAGCATGATCACAGATGTCATAAGTTTTGAGCGAGCATGCAATTGGCATACTGACTGCAGGAATGGCCACCAGAGATGTTGCCAGAGAATTGAATGTTCATTTCTCTACCATAAGCCGTTTTAGAGAATTTGGCAGTACGTCCAACCTGCGTGGTCTGAGACCAGCCACCCGGACAGCTGATGAAACTGAGGAGTATTTCTGTCTGTAATAAAGCCCTTTTGTGGGGAAAAACGTATTCTGATTGGCTGGCCCTGGCTCCCAAGTGGGTGGGCCTATGCCCTCCCAGGCCCACCCATGGCTGCACCCCTGCCCAGTTATGTGAAATCCATAGATTATGGCCTAATGAATTTATTTAAACTGATTGAATTCCTAGTATGAACTGTAACTCAGTAAAATCATTGAAATTGTTGCATATTTTTGTTCAGTATAGATCCAGGGTATGATTTTGGCAATGCATATGTCCCGAGACTTGTCAAACGAAATCCACTGAGTCGATGATGGCTCTGAAAGCCTTTTGGAGTGGGTCTGTGGGCTTCTCCAAGTGAATATTGAAGTAACCAAAAATGTGAATATTACCTGCCATGATTACGAGGTAAATGTTGCGCATCCCGCAAAGGCAACACTTCTGCCTTTGTGGGACGCACGGGTCATATGGTTACTAGTGTAACCAGGAGGAGAGGCCTCATTTAGCAAAGTGAATTCATCAGGCTTAAGCCATGTTTCAGTCAGGCCATTCACATCAAGTTTATGATCAGTGATTATTTCATTGACTATGACTGCCTTGGAAGTGAGAGATCTAACATCCTTCAATCTTCAGCAGCCTTGGTCCTGTTTGTGTGTGAGTCCCAGAAAAAGGGCCAATTATCTACACATTCTATCTTTTGGGAGGGGCAGAAGACAGTTTTCAACCAGTGATTGAGTTGTGCGAGTCTGCTGTAGAGCTCATCACTCCCCCTAACTGGGAGGGGGGCCAGAGACAATTACTTGATGCACACACACATGCATGCACACACACACACACACACACACACCTGACTCAGTAATGTCCCAGTCCACTTGCACGGAAGGCCAGAGTATCATGCTCCACCAGACCTAGCCTTCAGGCCCTGAGGTGCAGACATCCAGCGATCCAGCCCAGCTGCTGCTCCTTCTCTGCCCCAGCATGTGTTCTCTGCCCTGGGTCGCAGGGCTGGCTAGTCTCTCCTAAAGCCTGGAGGTCTGGTGGTGTGGTGGGCTCCAGATGTCCTGTTGGATGTTGAAATCTGGAAAGACAGGCCCACCAGCGTGTGTCTGCTCACGTGTGGCGTGGGTCTTTGTGTGTGTCGTTCAGAATGGTGTCTGTCTGCCATGCAGGACCGCCATCCATCTACCCTGAAGCAGCACATCTGCAAGTTTGGAGAGGGATGGGAGAAATTGTCTGAGTGAGAAAGTCTGAGGCAGGGGGAGAGAGGCTGGGGTGGAGGCTATAGGACTAGGAGAGAGACTCGGCTAGGAGAGAGGGTGGAGCAGGGGAGAGAGCTGTTTTGGTTGGAGCTGTAGCTTGCAGGGATGCTCTGGGGTATAGGGTTGGGACTGAATACAACTAAGGAGGCTACACTGATGCTAGAGAGTTGTTTGGCAAAAATAGAAACCATTGATGTGTGCCTTCACTGTCAAGACCTCCAAGCCTAGACCCCCCAGTCTTTACCAAACACAAATACTTCACAAATACTTCTTGAGTCATCTCTCATCAGTTTCTCAACTGTTAAACCACTACAATTCTTGTAACAGAGAATATTTTTTCTACAACAAACAGAGTGGTCAAACACGAGGGGTCAAATACAGCCATGAATGATCTCGGCCCAAATTGAAACAAACCTGGATTCAAATACTATTTAAAATACTTGTAGCGTTTGCTCTAGTCTGCCTGGGTTTGCAGTCGTTGTGACTTGGTCCCATGGTGCCAGGCAAGCTCAATCAAGCCCAGATAAAGTATTTGCAAATATTTCAAATAGTGTTTAAACCTACGGCTGGAACCAAAACACTGGGCAATATTCCCTTATATCCCTTCAACAACGCAAATTAACTATATCCTTTAAAAACTAGAGAAATGTGTATTCCATTCTATGCACTGTGTGCCATTAATCATGAGATTATATGTGACCTAGTGGAGCCAACTCAAACAGGAATCTAATGAGGAAACCCTAGTAAGATTTAGTGCAGGGTATTATACAGACATAGGCTGTGTCCCTAATGCCTCCCTATTCTCTTCCTAGTGCACTACTTTTGACCAGTGCCCAAAAGTAGTGGACTATGTAGGGAGCACAGAGCCATTTGTGATGCAAACATGAAAGCTTAGCTGGGGTGGGGAGGGGGGGTGTAGTCTCAATCTATCTGTGTTGAAAAATGAGGACCAGGGAACAATGAGTGGATGATGTTGTGTCTGCGTGTGTACGGCATGTGTTTGTGTGCGGCATGTGTGTGTGCGGCGTGTGCCTGTCCATACGCCCTAGTGTATGTGTGTGTGCGTGTGTGCATGCATATGAATGTGTGTGTCCATGCGTGCACAGTGAGCTCCTGTGTGTGTGTGTTTGTGTAAATGTGTGTGTTCAGAATAGTGTACTGAACCACAGACACGGACCACTCACCATACTATCACTACCTCGCTACTCTGACATTCCTCTGCTCATGTCTCTCACCAGCCTCTTATTGCTGTTTGTCTCCTCTTATGACCTGGCCTGGTTGTCTTATTGCTGTTTGTCTCCTCTTATGAACTGGCCTGGTTGTCTTATTGCTGTTTGTATCCTCTTATGAACTGGCTGGTTGTCTTATTGCTGTCTGTCTCCTCTTATGACCTGGCCTGGTTGTCTTATTGCTGTCTGTCTCCTCTTATGACCTGGCCTGGTTGTCTTATTGCTGTTTGTCTCCTCTTATGAACTGGCCTGGTTGTCTTATTGCTGTCTGTCTCCTCTTATGACCTGGCCTGGTTGTCTTATTGCTGTCTGTCTCCTCTTATGACCTGGCCTGGTTGTCTTATTGCTGTTTGTCTCCTCTTATGAACTGGCCTGGTTGTCTTATTGCTGTTTGTCTCCTCTTATGACCCGGCCTGGTTGTCTTATTGCTGTCTGTCTCCTCTTATGACCTGGCTGGTTGTTTTAGCTTGTGTGGTGTGTGTTTTTCTCTATCACTACTATCTTCCTAAGATCTTTCTGAGAAGTACTCAAATAAAACAAAATGACATTTTATTTGTCACATTTGCCAAATACAACAGATGTAGAATTTACAGTGAAATGCTTACTTACAAGGCCTTTCTCAACAATGCAAAGTTAAAATGTAGCGGTCATCGTTGCATGAAGAAACGGACCAAAGCGCAGCGTGGTAAGTGTTCATGATTTATTCATAAAACTGAACACTGAATAACAAAAAACAACAAAGAGAACGAACGAAACCGAAACAGTTCTGTCTGGTGCAGACACAAAACAGAAAACAACTACCCACAAAACACAGGTGGGAAAAGGCTACCTAAGTATGGTTCTCAATCAGAGACAACGATAGACAGCTGCCTCTGATTGAGAACCACACCCGGCCAAACACACAGAAATAGAAAACATAGAACACAAAACATTGAATGCCCACCCCAACTCACGCCCTGACAAAACCAAAATAGAGACATAAAAAGGAGCTCTAAGGTCAGGGCATAAAAAGTAAGAACATTTTGCAAAAACAAAAAAGGATATAGTAACACAATAAAATCACAATAATGAGACTATATACACAAGGCGTACCAGTACCGAGTCAATGTGGGGGGGTATGAGGCAGTTGTGGTAATGGAGGTAATATGTAAATGTTGGTAGAGGTTAAAGTGACTAGGCAATCAGAATGGACAATAAACAGAGTAGCAGCGCATGTGAAGAGTGAAAAAGTGGGTATATGTGTGATTGTGTGTGTGTGTGTGTGTGTGTGTGTATGTCCTGCGTGTTTCCACACATCGGTGTATGTGTATGTGTGTGTGTGTCTGTATGTGTGTGTGTGTCCTATTCGTGTGTCATATGCGTGTCTGTGTGCCTTGTTTAGATGCACTATAATCAGTCATTACCTGACACAGTGTGTTTACAGTGCCTGGGCAGTGGTGGAGGATGCCCTAGGCATCTCCTCTGTGTTTTACTATAGTGACGTAACAGGGATTAGAGAGGCAGACTAAACAACCTGTGTGTGTGGTTGTGTTCTGTGTGCGTGCGCACGTGTGTGTGAGTCAGACTATACAAGGATTGAGCAGACAGACACAGTGAGCGTGATGTTATTGAGCAACAATAATTAGTCATGCTCAGATGTATACAAACAGCAGGAAACACACACGTACCTTCTTACAGCTAAAGCAGGTGGTCCTGGCCCATGATACCATATACAATGCTTTAGTAGAACCCTGTTAGTAGTGACCTCAACATTGTGTGTGCATAACAGTACAACGAAAGGCCTTTCATAAACTGTGGTCTACGTCAACCTTATGCTGTGGTTTCTTTGATTTCCAGCAGAGAGATTTGTTGACAGACAGACGGGAGGGTTAATGGATGGAAGGGTGGATAGAAGGATGGACAGGCAGGCAGGAAGGGGGTCGGACAGATGGATGGACGGACACAGACAGACAGAGACAGTCCTCGGCCCCATGGGACCTGGTGAGTTATCACTCTTCGTATTTACTCAGGTGTGTGAGGTAGCCATAGCATGGCAACCGACCAACAGTGTGTTGGTGTTTGCTTGTTCAGGGACTGACAGTACAGCGGTAGAGGTCCACTACTGTCCCCATGGGAACCTGGTGTAGTCATTACCTGCTCCTTACAACCAGACACACTGACACCTAACTGTGGACGTTTCCTTTGACCCACCTAGCTACTAAACCAAGTTTCCAGATACAAATCCATCTGTAGCTGCCTGTGACCCATTAAGGACTGGCACCAGTGAGTCTTGACCATAGACATCATGGCACCATGACATCACTGACCCTCCAGTATAGGGAAGCATTGATCTGATCTTGTTCAGGTGTTTTACCTGTCCCCTAGCTTGGCTGTTGGTCTGAAAAAACACATCGATAATGTTTCTGGCACACAAACTCACAAACACACGCACTCACTCACTCACGCACACACACACACACACACACACACACACACACACACACACACACACACACACACACACACACACACACACACACACACACACACACACACACACACACACACACACACACACACACACACACACACACACACACACACACACACATACACACACACATACACACACACATACACACACACACACACACACACACACACACACACACACACACACACACACACACACACACACACACACACACACACACACACACACACACACACACACACACATACTCTCTCTCTCTCTATTGCAGGCGGTGTGAAAGGAAGGCCCGGAAAATTATTAAAGACTCCAGCCACCCAAGCCATGGACTGTTTTCTCTGCTTCCGCATGGCAAGCGGTACCGGTGCATCAAGTTGGACACCAACAGGGTCCTGAACAGCCACCATCCCTACACTATAAGACTTCTAAATAGATAACAAAATGTCTACACGGACTATCTGAGTTGACTCTTGTATTTTATTTTATTTCTGGACTGTCTCTATGCACACTCACAGGACTCTACATACTCATGCACACTGACACTCCAACACACATAGCATGCACACACATTTATACTAACTCTACACACACACACGCACACACACTCACATACAACCTTAACTCACAGTACTGCTTCTCTGTTTATCATATAGCATGAAGCCTAGTCACCTTACCCCTGTACATATCTACCTCTATTACTCCTGTATCCCTGGACATTGTAAATATGGTATTGGATCTGACCCTGTATACATCTACCTCTATTACTCCTGTATCCCTGGACATTGTCAATATGGTATTGGATCTGACCCTGTATACATCTACCTCTATTACTCCTGTATCCCTGGACATTGTAAATATGGTATTGGATCTGACCCTGTACACATCTACCTCTATTACTCCTGTATCCCTGGACATTGTAAATATGGTATTGGATCTGACCCTGTATACATCTACCTCTATTACTCCTGTATCCCTGGACATTGTAAATATGGTATTGGATCTGACCCTGTATACATCTACCTCTATTACTCCTGTATCCCTGGACATTGTAAATATGGTATTGGATCTGACCCTGTACACATCTACCTCTATTACTCCTGTATCCCTGGACATTGTAAATATGGTATTGGATCTGACCCTGTACACATCTACCTCTATTACTCCTGTATCCCTGGACATTGTAAATATGGTATTGGATCTGACCCTGTATACATCTACCTCTATTACTCCTGTATCCCTGGACATTGTAAATATGGTATTGGATCTGACCCTGTATACAGCTCCCTACTTTCTCCTGTTCTTCATATTTCTATTTCTTATGTGTTTTGTTCTACCTTTTGGTATTTTTTTGTACTACATTGATATTGATCACTGCATTGTTGTTTTTAGAGCTTGAAACACACACACACAAACAGGCTTTAGTGCTCACCTGTAGTATCCAGAAGATGGCAGTCATGCATAGTGTAAAGTATTGTATGTCGACTGGCACCAAACACTGTGTGTGTGAGTGCCAAACTTATTTTTGAGAAGAAATGTGTTTGGATCAGTACTCAAGACCTTATATACTGCTGTTCTCTCTCCTATCTCTCTCTCATTAACAATCACACATATTAGCAAACTTATTTAATTTCAAACTTCACATTTCTCTAGTATAGGCTACTTATCGTAATGAACGAATTCAGCCAAATGCCTGCGATAAGTGACGGGTACGGTCAGCGTCGATCATTTTCCGTTTATCGTCCCAGCTCTACTCCCTCATTGTATAAACACACACCCTTACTAAATGGGGTTTCCCCATAGAGGAATCTAAAGAATGAGCATGTGTGCGTGTGCATGTATCATCCTGTCATTATGCATGTCTGTCATATGGTGTGTTTGTGCATTTGTGTGTGTTGGTGTCTGTCGGCTTATGTGTGTATAAATGACAGAGAATGAAATCAATAAGCTAGCAGGACTTTGGTATTTTAGTGAATAGAGACCGTGTGAAAGTGTCGCCTGCTAAGCCTGCTAATTATGAGATCTGCTCAGGGGAAATTAGGAGGCAGATTGTTCCAGACACAGAGCTGGGAGTTGGGTCCTCTGGGAGAGAGAGACATGGAAATAATCACACTAGATTACATGATTTATGATGCCTAAACCCTTTCTCTGTCCCGCTCTCTTTCTGTCTTTCTCTGTCTCTCTCTCTCTTTCTCCCACCTCTCTCTCCCCCACCTTTCTCTCTCTTCTTCCATCTCTCTCTTTCTCCCACCACGTCTCTCTTTAACACTCTCTTGCTGTCTTTCTTATTCTCTCTCTCTCTTTCTCCCACCTCTCTCTTTCTTCTTCCCTTTCTCCCCCCACCTCTCTCTCAATTCAATAAAATTCAAAGGGCTTTATTGGCATGGGAAACATATGTTTACATTGCCAATGCAAGTGAAATAGATAATAAACAAAAGTGAAATAATCAATCAAAAATTAACACTCACAAGTTTCAAAGGAATAGACACATTACAAATGACATATTAAGGCTATGTGTAGTGTTATAATGATGTGCAAATTTTTAAAGTACAAAATGTAAAATAAATTAACATAAATATGGATTGAACTTACAATGGTGTTTTTTCTTCACTGGTTGTCCTTTTCTTGTGGCAACATCACAGCACACTGTTGTATTTCACCCAATAGAAATGGGAGTTTGGATTTGTTTTGGAATTGTTTGTGGATCTGTGTAATCTGAGGGAAATATGTGTCTCTAATATGGTCATACATTTGGCAGGAGGTTAGGAAGTGCAGCTCAGTTACCACCTCATTTTGTGGCAAGTGTGCACATAGCCTATTTTCTCTTGACAGCCAGGTCTGCCTACTGCAGTCTCTCTCAATAGCAAGACCATGCTCACTGAGTCTGTACATAGTTAAAGCTTTCCTTCATTTTGCGTCAGTCACAGCGGTCAGTTACTCAGGCCACTGTGTGATCTCTGCTTAAGGCCAAATAGCATTCCAGTTTGCTCTGTTTTTTGGTAAATTCTTTCCAATATTTAAAGTAATTATCTTTTTGTTTTCTCATGATTTGGTTGGGTCTAACTGTCTCTCTCTCTCTCTCTCTCTCTCTCTCTCTCCCACCTCTCTTCTTCCCTCTTTCCCGTCCTCCCATCCCCCCACCTTTCTCTCTCTCTCACTCTCTCTCTCTCTCTCCATGCTCAGAGCGTGATATGTGCAGCTGGTTACATGCTAAGGTAATGGTGACAGATTGGAGAGGCATTTTCTTGGTTGTCAGTGAAAAGGTTCTTCTCAGATGAAGGGAATCCAGTGGAAGATTAGCACATACAGTGGGAAGAAAAAGTAAATGTGAACCATTTAGAATTACCTGGATCTCTGCATAAATTGGTCATGAAATGTTATCTGATCTTCATATAAGTCACAACAATAGACACACATATCCTGCTTAAACTAATAACACACAAAAAATTATACGTTTTCATGTCTTTATTGAGCACACTGTGTAAACATTCACAGTGCAGGTTGGAAAAAGTATGTGAACCCTTGGATTTAATAACTGGTTGACCCTCTTTTGACAGCAATAACCTCAACCAAACATTTTCTGTAGTTGCGGATCAGACCTGCACAACGGTCAGGAGGAATTCTGGACCATTCCTCTTTACAAAACTGTTTCAGTTCAGCAATATTCTTGGGATGTCTGGTGTGAACCACTCTCTTGAGGTCATTCCACAGCATCTCAATCAGAGTGAGGTCAGGACTGACTGGGCCGCTCCAGAAGGCGTATTTTCTTCTGTTGAAGCCATTCTGTTGTTGATTTACTCCTGTCTTTTGGGTCGTTGTCCTGTTGCATTACCCAACTTCTGTAGAGCTTCAATTGGTGGACAGATAGCCTTACATTCTCCTGCAAAATGTCTTGGTAAACTTGGGAATACATTTTTCCGTCGATGATAGCAAGCTGTCCAGGCCCTGAGGCAGCAAAGCAGCCCCAAACCATGATGCTCCCTCCTCCATACTTTACAGTTGGGATGAGGTTTTGATGTTGGTGTGCTGTGCCTTTTTTCTCCACACATAGTGTTGTGTGTTCCTTACAAACAACACCGTTTTTTATGGGGCAGGGCAGCTCTAACCAAAATCTCCAAACTCGTCTCATTGATTCGACTCCAGGTTAGTTGACCCCTGACTCCAATGAGCTTTTGGAGAAGTCATTAGCCTAGGGGGTCACATACTTTTTCCAACCTACACTGTGAATGTTTAAAGGATGTATTCAATATAGACAAGTAAAATACAAGAATTCGTGTGCTATTAGTTTAAGCACATCTATTGTTGTGACTTAGAGAAATGCAGAAATCGAGGTAATTCCAAAGGGTTCACATATTTTTTCTTGCCACTGTACATGTGTGAGAGAGGGGGGGAACAAGAGCAGGTAGGGGGTGGGGGGTGGGGGGGCACAAAGAGAGAAGGAAAGAGAGAGAGAGCGGTACAAAGGAAGAACGAGAAACAGAGACAGAGCAAGGGAGACAGAGCGAGAGCTGGAGAGAGAGGGTCATGGGACAGAGAGACAGAGAAAGAGGAGCTAGGTAGAAACAGACTGAGAGAAAGAGAGATGGCGGAGTCATTTGAGACACAGAGAGAGAATGAGAGAGAAAGAGACACCACAGCTCCAGCCCCTACAGGCCTGGGGGAATCCATTGGAAGTGGCGATGGAAAAAGTCATCTGTGTTTCCAGGAAGTAAGGTTCAGAACACACAGACAGCGCAGACCTCTGACCCCTGATTAACGTAACGTAGCATAGCCGCTAAGTGTCTCCCTTTGACATCACGGTTCCACTGACTGACTGAATGGCTGACTGACCGACTGAGTATGGGACTGAACAAAGGGAATGAGAGTTTCCTCTCATCATGCAGGGTTGCGTTCAGTAGGGAGAGAACTGTGAGGTACAACCTGAACTTGACCAATATGAACACCAATTTCTTTCGTTTTCTGTATAAAAAAACAACAACAATGTGTCTGTGTTGAGTTGGGTTATTGAATATTCTCAGTTATTAAAAGTTTGAGTCTGTTGCATGCCTATTGAACATGACCCTAATACAGATGGAACAATCATTTCTAAGTCATTTCTAAGTAAACAAGTGTTTTAATGCTAAGACCAGCATGTATCCATTCATGTTGTAGTGGTTAAGCCAACTGTTTTGAGTTAAGTATTTAACTCTGGTGAATATTCTTCCATGCACTGATCTATGTTGTTACACAACAGTATTTCCAATGAAAGACTCCATTAGCCTTGTCAACTGACCAGTGAGTGGCATGTACACTACATGACCAAAAGTATATGGACACCTGCTCGTCTAACTTCTTATTCCAAAACCATTGGCGTTAATATGGAATTGGTCCTCTCTTTGCTGCTATAACAGCCTCCACTCTTCTGGGAAGGCTTTCCACTAGGGGTTGGAACATTGCTGCGGGGACTTCTTTCAATTCAGCCACAAGAGCATTAGTGAGGTCGGGCTCTGATGTTGGACGATTAGGCCTGGCTCGCAGACAGCATTCCAATTCATCCCAAAGGTGTTTGATGGGGTTAAGGTCAGGCCTCTGTGCAGGCCAGTCAAGTTCTTCTACACCGATCTCGGCAAACCATTTCTGTATGGACCTCGCTTTGTGCACGGGGGCATTGTTGAAACAGTAAAGCGCCTTCCCCAAAATGTTGCCACAAAGTTAGGAGCACAGAATCATGTTTCCATGCTGTAGTGTTAAGATTTCCCTTCACTGGAACTAAGGGGCCTTGTCTGAACCATGAAAAACAGCCCCATACCATTATTCCTCCTCCACCAAACTTTACAGTTGGCACTATGCATTGGGGCAGGTAGCGTTCTCCTGGAATCCGCCAAACCCAGATTTGTCCGTCGAACAGCTCTTGTGCTGATGTTGCTTCCAGAGGCAATTTGGAACATGGTAGTGAGTGTTGCAACCGAGGACAAATGTTTTTTTACATGCTACACGCTTCAGCACTCCGCGGTCCCATTCAGTAAGCTTGTGTGGCCTACCACTTCACGGCTGAGCTGTTGTTGCTCCTAGACTTTTCCACTTCACAATAACAGCACTTACAGTTGACCCGGGGCAGCTCTAGCAGGGTAGAAATTTGACAAACTGACTTGTTGGAAAGGTGGCATCCAAGTCACTGAGCTCTTCAGTGAGGCCATTCTAATACCAATGTGTGTTTATGGAGATTGCATGTCTGTGTGCTCAATTTTATACACCTGGTCTAGCTGAAATATTCAAATCCACAAATTTAAAGGTTTGGGATATATGGTGTATATGTGTACTGTGAAATATCCACTAATAAGAACAGGCTGATGTAGGGCTGAGGAAAAGGTGAGCCAAATAGCTGTGCCAGGGTACCTTAGAAGAAATCACACAGGATAAAGGTGTATGTGTATGTGTATGTGTAGTTGATGTAAACGTCGCCTGTAGGATGTTGGCTGGAGTAACGTCGATAACGTCACCTTCTCGGAGGTCTAAAGCCAACTGTCTTTCATGGATTGATGAATTCACAGACTAGTCTCTTGATCTGTCACCTTACACGTTTTCCTTTGAGTTCCGTGTGTTGTTGTGCAGACGGTTGTGAGTTCGACTCCCGCTTGGGGCAGAACAGAAGGCAAATATTTGACATATTATCATAAAATGCATTTTGTCACCCCCCCTTTCTCTCTCTCTCTCTCTCTCTCTCTCTCTCTCTCTCTCTCTCTCTCTCTCTCTCGCACGCACGCACATGAGCTCACAAAGAGAAATGGGTGCTTAGTTATGTTTCTGTCACCTAACCCTACCTGTGATCTCCCTTAGTCTCTCCCCTGGCCCCTAAGGCGACTGAAGATACAGTATCACAGAGAATCCTCACACACAGCCACAGTTTTGTGTGTGTGTGTGTGTGTGTGTGTGTGTGTGTGTGTGTGTGTGTGTGTGTGTGTGTGTGTGTGTGTGTGTGTGTGTGTGTGTGTGTGTGTGTGTGTGTGTGTGTGTGTGTGTGTGTGTGTGGGTGTGTGTGGGTGTGTGGGTGTGTTGGAGGTACTATAGGTGCGTTGGCTTAAAGAGATTTAATCGTATCTTGAAAACTAAGTTGGTATTATTTAAACATTCTGTTTTGGATTGCACATGCATAATATACTGTCTGTAATCTCCTGGAAAGCCACACAATCCTTGCATTCAATGGATCAAATATTTAGTTCATGTGAGTTGCGTGCTCGCCCCTTTTATAGTGAAAGCACTTACACATTCGCAACATTCAGTATTATCTGAATTTCAGGATGTAATTTAATATCATACGAAATGGATGACGCTGTGCACATTTGTGCACAATTATCAGGGACCCGTTTTGGGTTGTGAGCACTACTTTCAAAACTACTGGCTGAAATTAGACAAAACCTCTGTAGAATCACTTTAAGAGAGAAGGATAGAGAGTTTCTTACCTTGACACTTACCTTTCTCTGAAACCAGTGGCCCACTGAGGGGCCCACTGAGGGGTGTGTGACTGTGCGTGACACTGTGCCCACCTCTGAGTCACTGACGGCCTTCAGGGTAGTCAAAGGCGATTAATGACCGCAGCTGATGATGAGGTGATGAAAAATGGGAATATGACGGATGAACGTGTGTATGTGCGTCTGTGTGTCTGTGTTCGTGTGTGTGACTGATTCATGGTCGATCCAGCTAGCTGGTGTGTTAATTTCAAAGCCTTCTCACTCACCCTCAGGTGTACCACACAACGTGCCATAAACACACAAGTCACCCTTTTCATATTGAATCATTCAATAACTGCTTTGATAACCAATATGTACTCACTATAGTTGCATGCCATTGCACAAATAAATCAATGTTCCTTGTAATCAGACCTGGGTTCAAATGCTATTTGATATCATATCAAATACTTTTTTTGTGCTTCAACGAGCTGGCCTGACTTAATAAACCAATAGAATATTCCTAAAACTGCAACCCCCGTCCATCTGGCAATCCAGGTAAGCTAGTTTTTGAAAGATGTCTAATAGTATTTTAACCCAGGTCTGCTTGTAACTAATATGGTATATGTGCATTGATCAAGGTGCAATGAAGAATGCCTTTACAGCTCGATATCTTCAGTCCAGTGACCCCTGGCATAGTTATCTGAAGGGAGTGGGGGCTAGGCCTAGGATTACAGTTGGTGTGTGCGTGTGTGTGTGCGGTTGCCTGCTAGCTTGCATGTGTGTGTGCGGTTGCCTGCTAGCTTGCATGTGTGTGTGTGATTACCTGCTTGTTTGTGTGTGTGTGTGTGTGTGTGTGTGTGTGTGTGTGTGTGTGTGTGTGTGTGTGTGTGTGTGTGTGTGTGTGTGTGTGTGTGTGTGTGTGTGTGTGTGTGTGTGTGTGTGTGTGTGTGTGTGTGTGTGTGTGTGTGTGTGTGTGTGCTATGACGGGAAAGATAGAGCAGACAGGGAGTAATGTGCATGTTTATTACATGGTAATCCCTCTGCAAACTCATGTTGTGTTTTTGGCTATGCCGGATTGAGTGATGTGCCATGCTATTCTACAAATGTCCCACCTGCCAATAGCCAGGGAAAATACAGCGCGCCATATTCAAATACCATGATATAAAAATCAAACTTTCATTAAATCACACATGTAAGATACCAAATTAAAGCTACACTCGTTGTGAATCCAGCCAACGTGTCAGATTTCAAAAAGGCTTTTCGGCGAAAGCATAAGATGCTATTATCTGATGATAGCACAACAGTAAACAAAGAGAGTAGCATAATTCAACACTGCAAGCACGACACAAAACGCAGAAATAAAAGATAAATCATGCCTTACCTTTGACGAAATTATATGTACCATTAACATCACAAATGGTCCTTTTGTTCGATTAATTCCGTCAAAATATATCCAAAATGTCAATTTATTTGGACCGTTTCATCCAGAAAAACACAGCTTCCAACTTTCGCCAAGTCACTACAAAATATATCAAAAGTTACATGTAAACTTTACCAAAACATTTCAAACTACTTTGTAATACAACGTTAGGTATTTTTAAACGTTAATAATCAATCAATTTGAAGACGGGATGATCTGTGTTCAATACAAAAAGAAAACAAACTGACGCAACTTTAATTTACTTCATGTGACCCTCATTTACGATAGCCCTACTTCTTCACTACACAAAGGAATAACCTCAACCGATTTCCAAGGACTGGTGACATCCAGTGGAGGCGGTAGGAACTACAAGCAAGTCCATTAGAAATCTGGTGTCTCTAAGAAACCTAATTGAAAAGACAGTGACATCAAAAAAATACAAATTCTGAATGGTTTGTCCTCAGGGTTTTGCCTGCTACATAAGTTCTGTTATTCTCACAGACATGATTCAAACAGTTTTAGAAACTTCAGAGTGTTTTCTATCCAAATCTACTAATAATATGCATATCCTAAATTCTGGGGATGAGTAGCAAGCAGTTGAATTTTGGCATGCTATTTTTCCGAAAGTGAAAATGCTGCCCCCTGCCCTCAAGAAGTTAAAGACCTAGTAATCTCGTGTAGGTCGTCACCTTCACATTGAAATTCGATGCCAATTTCGTTAGGTTCTTGCTGATGTTGGCTTAGTTCTATAGGTCGTCTTTGTCCTTTCAACGTGGGGACTGCCAGTCCGCACGTCCTTGGAACAGAAAGTTACATTTTCGTCAACGGGTTTACATTGTGATGAAAGAAGGGCGTGTTTCATAGTTTACAACCCATGTCTGTTCACTTGGGCAGGGCCTCTGAGTGAGCAGAGTGGTGTTATGACAAACCGTTCTCTCATTTAAGAAGCTAAAATTACATTTAATCTTTTCACAAATAGTTTCATATTTAAACATTGCACAACAATTCCATGTGAATCTGATAACTAGAATGTGTAGACTTTCCAAGATACAGTTTATGTCGTCCTATCATCAGTAATAATGTTTCAGATGCCAACTGATCTGACATCATATTCATTAACCTGTCTAGAACTGGGGTAACCCCGTTCTGCTAGCGGAATCCCTCGCCAACAGCCAATGAAATTGCAGGGCGCCAAATTCAATCAACAGAAATCTCATAATTCAATTTTCTCAAACATACAAGTATTCGACACCATTTTAAAGACAAAATTCTCGTTAACCTGTTATGGCTGCAGCCTGACGCCGGTACACCTATGACAACATCCAGCTCAAGTGCAGGGCGCGAAATTCAAAATCTATTTTTTTTAAATATTTAACTTTCACACATTAACAAGTCCAATACAGCATTTGAAAGATAAACATCTTGTCAATCCAGCCAACATGTCCGATTTTTTAAATGTTTTACAGAGAAAACACCACATATATTTATGTTAGCTCACCACCAAATAAAAAAGAGGACAGACATTTTTCACAGCACAAGTAGGATGCAAGTAGCATGCACAAGCCAACCTAACTAACCTAGAACCAACCTAAATAACCTAGAAAAAACTACCTCAGATGACAGTCCTATAACATGTTACACAATAAATCTATGTTTTGTTCAAAAAATGTGCATATTTTAGCTATAAATCAGTTTTACATTACTGCTACCATCATAGCTACAGTCAGAAATCGCACGGGAGTAGCCAGAGAAAATACAGACACCAACGTCAACTACTAATTACACATCATAAAACATTTCAGAACAATATATGGTGGATAGCTAATGAAAGACAAAGATCTTGTGAATAGAGCCAATATTTCCGATTTTTGAAGTGTTTTACAGCGAAAACACAATATATCGTTATATTAGCTTACTACAATAGCTAGCACACAGCAGCATTGATTTTAGTCAAACGGTAGCATAGCACAGTTCGACAGATATATGAAAAAGCATCCCAAATTGGGTCCTTATCTTTGTTGATCTTCCATCAGAATGTTCTCCAAGGGGTCCTTTGTTCAGAAACGTCTTTATTTCGATCCAGAACGAACGATTTCCCTCTTGAATTAGCAAGCACACTGGCAGTGCGGCGCTAACCTCTCCATCTTGACAAAATTCTTGCGTCGCATCACGTCTAAAGTCCAGAATAAATGTCAATAATATAATGAAACTATATTGAAGAAACATACTTTAGGATGATATTGTGACATGTATCAAATAAAATCGAAGCCAGAGATCATATTCACCTTTAACGAGTGTTTTCCAGGAGCCGAGTCCAGGTCCTATTTCGCGCCCAGAAAAAAAAATAAAGTGCGCAAGTCTCACTCCAAGAGGTTGTGTTCAATCCCAGGACGAGATAATCAAGTCATTTCTGCTCTCACTTCCGCATGACACCCAGAGGAAGGCGTATGACGTGTTTCTACAGTCCTAAGTGACATGCCCTTTTATAGACAAGGTCTTGAAGAGCGACATCGATTTTGGAAATCTCACTTCCGGATAGGAAATGGGCTGTAAAAATAGTTCTGTTCCACTTAGAGAAATAATTAAAACGGTTTTAGAAACTAGAGACTGTTTTCTATCCAATAGTAATAATAATATGCATATTGTAAGAGCAAAAATTGATTAAGAGGCCGTTTGAAAATTGGCACATATTTTCCAGTTTTTCAATACGCCCCCTGCAGCCATAACAAGTTATAATCCAACCATAGTGTCCAAAAAAACTTTTCGGCGAAAGCAGAACATATCATTATGTTAGGTCAGCAACTAGTCACAGAAAGCATACAGCGATTTTCCAACCAAAGAGAGGAGTCACAAAAAGCAGAAATATTGATAAAATGAATCACTAACCTTTGATATTCTTAATCAGATGACACTCCCGGGACAACATGTTACACAATATATGTATGTTTTCTTCGATCAAGTTCATATTTATATTCAAAAACCTCAGTTTACATTTGGCTTTGCCTTCAAAACATCCTGTGAATTTGCACAGAGCCACATCAAATCACAGAAATAGTCATAATAAACATTAATAAAAGATACAAGTGTTATTCACAGATTTAAAGATATACTTCTCCTTAATGCAACCGCTGTGTCAGATTTTTTTTTTACTTTACGGAAAAAGCAAACCATGCAATAATCTGAGTACAGTGCTCAGAGACCAACACAACCCAAGAAGATATCCGCCATGTTGGAGTCAACAAAAGTCAGAAATAGCATTATAAATATTCACTTACCTTTGATGATCTTCATCAGAATGCACTCCCAGGAATCCCAGTTCCACAATAAATGTTTGATTTGTTCCATAAAGTCCATCATTTATGTCGAAATTCCTCCTTGTTGTTCGCGCGTTCACTCTGGGCACGCTTTTCATCCAAACGTGAAAATGCTGCCCCCTATCCATAACAAGTTAAGTACCAACTCATATTTTGAACTGTTTGGATTACCGAAATATGGTTCCGTTTCCCATCTTTTGATGTCACCGGACTCTCTCTCAATGTTAACAAAGGGATTTTCAATAGTCACATCGGTAGAGAGAGGAAAAAAGGGGAAAGGTATTTATGGGGGTCATAAACCTCCCCCTCAGGCCAACGTCATGACACTCATTAGCTCCTGAAATACATCCCCATGCACATACAGAGGGAGGAGTGTAGTACACACACGTTCAGACAAGCAGTACATCATATACTGTATACTGTATACTGTAAATGTAAATACTCAACACAAAGTACCGATGGCCTACTGTAAGACACAATAGCATAAGAACTGAACTGATCTTTCAATTACGTAGTAGGCAAGAAATGTTAAAGGCACATTTAGATGTTTCAACACATACACCTTTATGGGTTAACATCTCGATCAGTATATGCATCTAAAACTAGGCAATAAATCAAATCAAAGCAAATTTTAATTGTCACGTTCTTTGTAAACAACAGGTAGACTAACAGTGAAATGTTTACTCACAGGCCCTTCCCAACAATGCAGAATAATATATATACATATATTACAAAATTGTAACACAAGCAATAAATACACAAGGAGCAATGATAGCGTGGCTTTATACGTCGATGTGCAGGGATACAAGACAATTGAGGTAGATACAGGGGTAAAGTGACTTGGTAACAGGGTGGATAATAGACAGTAGCAGAAGCATAAGTGATGAATGTGGAAGGTGTGTGGTGTGAATGTGTGCCTGTGAATGAGTGTGTGTATGTGTGTGTTTGAGTCAAGTGCGTGTGCAAGAAGAGTTCGTGCAAAAAGGGTCAATGCAGATAGTCCGTGTAGCTATTTGGGTAACTATTTAGCAGTCCTATCGCTTGGGGTTAGAAGTTGTTCAGGAGCCTTTTCTTTATAGACTTAGCGCTCCAGTACTGTTTGTCGTACGGAGAGAACAGTTTATGTCTTGGGGCCTTCTTCTGACACCACCTGGTATAGAGGTCCTGGATGGCAAGGAGTTCAACCACAGTGAGGTACTGGGTTGTACGCACTACCCTCTGTAGCGCCTGTTGGATGGCGAGCAGTTGCTATACCAAGGGGTGATGCAGCCAGTCAAGATACTCTCAATGGTGCAGCTGTCAAATGTTTTGAGGATCTGACAAATCTTTTTCAGCCTCCTGAGGGGGAAGAGGCGTTGTCGTGCCCTCTTCACAACTGTGTTGGTGTGTTTGGACCATGAAATGTCCTTAGCGATCTGTACACTGAGGAACTTGAAACTCTCGACCTACAGCCCATCGATGTGAATGGGGGCGTGTTCGGGCACTGCCAGGTCTCTGACCTCTTCCCTATAGGATGTCTCATCGTCTTTGGTGATCAGGCTGACCACCATCTTATCATCTGCAAACTTGATTATGGTGTTGCAGTCGTGTGCGGCCACACAGTCGTGGGTGAACAGGGAGTACAGGAGGGAACTAAGCACGAACCCACGAGGGGCCACTGTGTTGAGGGTTAGCGTGGCGAATGTGTTGTTGTCTATCCTCACCACCTAGGGGAGGCACCTCAGGAAGTCCAGAATCCACTTGCAGAGGGAAGTGCTCTGAGTACGCGTCTTGGTTTTCCATTTGGCCCTGCGGTCTTGTGAATGTTAACCTTTTTAAAGGTCTTACTCACATCGGCTACGGAGATCGTGATCTCACAGTCGTCCGGAACAGCTCGTGCTCTCACGCATGGTTTAGTGTTGCTGGGCTTGAAGCGAGCATAGAAGGCATTCTTCTCATCTGGTAGGCTCGTATCACTGGGCAGCTCTCAGGTGGTTTTCTGTTTGTAAACCATGGTAGTTTGCGAAACCCTGCCACATCCGACGAGTGTAGTAGAATTCAATCTTAATCCTGCATTGATGCTTTGCCTGTTTGATGTTTCGTCGGAGGGCATAGGGGGATTTCTTATAATCATCCAGATTAGTGTTCCGCTCCTTAAAAGCGGCAGCTCTAGCCTTTAGCTTAATGCGGATGTTGCCTGTATTCCATGGCTTCTGGTTGGGATATTAACGTACTGTCTCTGTCTTCAATGCACTTATTAATGATGCCATCGTATGTATCCCAGAACGTATTCCAGTCTGTGCTAGCTTAACAGTCCTGTAGCTTAGCATCCACTCAGACTTCTTGTTTGAGTTTTTGCTTGTAAGCAGGAATCAGGAGGACAGAGTTATGGTCAGATTTGCCAAATGGAGGGTGAGAGCTTTGTATGCATCTCTGTGTGTGGAGTAAAGGTGAACTTCAGTTATTCTTCCTCTAGTAGCACAGGTGACATGCTGGTAGTAATGAAGTAAAGCAGATTTCACCGGCCGCTAGGAGCTCCGCCTCTGGATGTGCATTTTCTTTTTTGCTTATGGCCTTATACAGCTTGTTGAGTGTGGTCTTATTGCCATCATTGGTTTGTGGTGGTAATTAGATAGCTACGAAAAATATAGATGATAACTCTCTTGGTAACTGGTATGTTCTACAGTTTATCATAAGTTAGTCTAACTCAGACGAGCAGAACCTCGATACTTCCTTAATATTAGAGATTGCGCACCAGTCTTTGTTGACAAAGAGACACACCCCACCCCCACGGATCTTACCCGACGCTGCTGTTCTGTCCTGCTAATGCATGGATTACCCAACTAACTGTATATTATCAATGTCCTTTTTCAGCCATGAGTCTGAAAAGCATTTCCTGTTGATAGAATAGTCTTGAACGAAGCTCGTCTAGCTTGTTCTCCAGTGATTGCATATTTGCCAATAGAACAGTTGGTAGGAGAGAGGGGAAAAGATGGAGGGAAAGGGGGATGAGGACAAAGGGCATTTCTGAGTAGTAGAGAACAGTAAACCCTTACAAAAAACACATGAAAAATTCATGTGAAAAGAACACGTGAAAAAGCATATGGTTTTCGAACACACGTGTGAACAAATCCTGTGTAAAAAAAATTATACAGTACCAGTCTAAAGTTTGGACACACCTACTCATTCCAGGGTTTTCTTTATTTTTTACTATTTTCTACATTGTACAATAATAGTGAAGACATCAGAACTATGAAATAACACACATGGAATCATGTACTAACCAAAAAAGTGTTAAACAAATCAAAATATATTTTAGATTTTAGATTCTTAAAGTAGCCACCCTTTGCCTTGATAACAGCTTTGCACACTCGTGGCATTCTCTCAACCAGCTTCATGAGGTAGTCACCTGGAATGCATTTCAATTAAAACTTCTTCAGGCTAGGCGTCCCGCAAGTGGGACAACTTCCGGTGAAACTGGAAGGCGCCTAATTCAAATAAATAATCATAAAAATTATGGATATTAAACATTTAGGTACATACAATTGACTTATATCGGTTTAGAGCTTAAATTCTTGTTAATCTAACTGCACTGTCCGATTTACAGTAGACTTTACAGCAAAAGCATGCCATGCGATTGTTTGAGGACGGAGCCCACATCAAACTATTTTCCCACCGGCACAGGTGTCATAAATTCACAAATAGCGATAAAATATTTACTTACTTTTTGAAAATCTTACTCTGATTTGTCATCCAAAAGGTCCCAGCTATAGCATGTAGTGTCGTTTTGTTAGATAAAGTCCTTCCTTATATCCCAAAAAGTCAGTTTAGTTGGCATAGGTGGTGAGTTTAGTTTGAGTAATCCACTCGTTCAACATGGCCAAGATAGGAATCAAAAATCTACCATTAAACTTTGTTTCAACAAGTCAAAATACATTTATATTTAATCCTCAAATACCCTAAAATGGAATCAAACTATAATACTTCATACGGAAAGAAGTATGTTCAATAGGAAACCAATATTAGCAGGTGCGAGTTGTCTTCATGGTGCGCGCACACACGAATTTCCAAGACTGTGTCCCTGTAGTAAAAGTCATTATTCTTACTTGTTTTGGAATAAACAAGCCTGAAACCTGGAACATTGAGTTCTGACACCTAGTGGAAGCCATGGGAATTGCATACTGGGAGCTAGATTTAATTATTTCCCTATACGTTCCATTGTAAGAGCATGGGCTCTCCAAAAAAAAAATCTGGTTGGTTTTTCTTTGTATTTTCTCGTAACATATCTATTGTGTTATAGACTCCTACATTATTTTAACATTTCTACAAACTACAAAGTGTCTTCTTTTCAATGGTACCAACTATATGCATGTCCTGGCTTCAGGGCGTGAGCAACAGGCAGTTTACTTTGGGCACGTCAGTCAGGCGGAAATTGAGAAAAAGGACCCTAGCCTGAAGAAGCTTTAACAGGTGTGCCTTGTTAAAAGTTAATTTGTGGAATTTCTTTCCTTCTTAATACGTTTGAGCCAATCGACACGTCCACATCAACTGCTCAGAGGAGTCTGCGTGAATCAGGCCTTCATGGTCGAATTGCTGCAAAGAAACCACTACTAAAGGACACCAATAAGAAGAAGAGACTTGCTTGGGCCAAGAAACACGAACAATGGACATTAGACCGTTGGAAATCTGTCCTTTTTTAAGGCTAAACCCATGCTAAACTGTTCTAGGATAATCTAACAGAAAATCTGGACATCCTGTTAGTGGATAAGATACTGTATGTGCATGGAGCAGAATGTATTTATTTATTTTTAAATTTCACCTTTATTTAACCAAGTAGGCTAGTTGAGAACAAGTTCTCATTTGCAACTGCAACCTGGCCAAGATAAAGCATAGTAATTTGACACATACAACAACACAGAGTTACACATGGAATAAACAAAACATACAGTCAATAATACAGTCAATAATACAGTAGAAAAATACGTCTATATACAATGTGAGCAAATTAAAGGCAAAAAAAGGCCATGGCGGCGAGGTAAATACAATATAGCAAGTAAAACACTGGAATGGTAGATTTGCAGTGGAAGAATGTGCAAAGTAGAAATAGAAATAATGGGGTGCAAAGGAGCAAAATAAATAAATAAATAAATAAATACAGTACAGAAGAGGTAGTTGTTTGGGCTAAATTATAGATGGGCTATGTACAGGTGCAGTAATCTGTGAGCTGCTCTGACAGCTGGTGCTTAAAGCTAGTGAGAGAGATAAGTGTTTCCAGCTTCAGAGATTTTTGCAGTTCGTTCCAGTCATTGGCAGCAGAGAACTGGAAGGAAAGATGACCAAAGGAGGAATTGGCTTTGGGGGTGACCAGGGAGATATACCTGCTGGAGCGCGTTCTACGAGTGGGTGCTGCTATGGTGACCAGTGAGCTGAGATAAGGCGGGACTTTACCTAGCAGAGACGTGTAGATAACCTGTAGCCAGTGGGTTTGGCGACGAGTATGAAGCGAGGGCCAACCAACGAGAGCGTACAGGTCGCAATGGTGGGTAGTGTATGGGGCTTTGGTCTGATGATTCCAAATGTGTCTTTGTGAGATGCAGAGTAGAATGTGAGACAAATTCCTGTGGGGAGACTGTTTATTGAAAAACATATCTATGTGTCTTTATTGTAAATTAACATGTTAGAAATGTTTTATAACTTTATTGAGAACCTTCAATGATGTGTGGCCACTTTGATGTTGGTATAACATAAATGTCTTTGACACCGCTGGCCTAAGACGCCAAACTTACTGTAGAATCTCTTTGGCTGAGTTTAGTTGTGATTTAAGGTGCTGACTGATCTCTCAGAGTGTGTGGTGTTGTTGTTGTGTAAATGTGTTTATATTTGTTCTGGTTGGAAGAGAAGTCTGTAAATGTATATTTATAGGTGTATAAATTGGACTGCCGCGAAGGAGCTGGCTGTGAACTGATGGACTGTTGGGTGTTAGTTTGAGAGCTGGACACACTCACTCACACACTCTCTCTCTCTCTCTCTCTCTCTCTCTCTCTCTCTCTCTCTCTCTCTCTCTCGCTCTCGCTCTCTCTCTCTCTCTCTCTCTCTCTCTCTCTCTCTCTCTCTCTCTCTCTCTCTCTCTCTCTCTCTCTCTCTCTCTCTCCCACACACACACACACACACACACACACACACACACACACACACACACACACACACACACACACACACACACACACACACACACACACACACACACACACACACACACACACACACACACACACACACACTCACTCACAGTCTCTCTGCGTAATTAGGCTTTTATCTAACGTCCAATTTCGAAGTTGTTCCAACTGTCAAATTTCGAAGTGTTTTTGACACACTGGATTGACTCTTCCTGCTCAGTCTACAAGCTCTCACAGTCTCACGTCAGATTTAGACATTCATCCATGCTTCTCAAATGCCAAATTTCGAAGTTGTTCCAAATGTCAAATATTGAAGTGTTCAAGTTTAAGTTTAGGCATTAACTCAGAATCCCTGTCCACAATGTCCTAGCAAAACCAAAAAGTAACAGCGTTCACTGTTGCCCTAGTGGCTGGTTTCCACATCATCCCTGATGTCCTCAGACATGGATGGACATTGAATACTGACTTGTATCATGGGATGACCTGTCTGGGGCAGTGTAGTTCTCTCTCCAAATGTCAAATTTTGAAGTTGCTCTAAATGCCAAATTTAGTTGGTTAAGGGTTTATGTTTTGGATAGGGTTAAAACATTAAGTTCGGGCACTCATACCAAATGGTTAAGGTAAGGTTTAAGGTTTGGAATAGGGTTAAAAAAAGAAGAACAAAAACACGAGTATCCACCGCTGGGATCGAACGCAACCTTCTGAACCATAGGTCATGGGATCTGCCACAGTGGCCAGTTTTGAAGACGTTTCTTGACATGTTCAGGACATGAATAGACGTTCAATTCTGATGTCATTCTGGAGCGATCTGCCTGCACACACACACAGACACACACACTGTCTCTGGTTTCCAGACCCCGTGCTGTATGTAATGAGGTCTATAATGAGAGGTTGTTAGCGAGGTGAGGTTGTTGTGTTTAGAATTGTGCTCTCTGGGTAATTAGGGAGATTGGACCTGACTGAACCGTTCATCACTGATACACACACTGACTGAGCCCTGCAGGCAGCACAACTGAGGTGCACACACACACACACACACACACACACACACACACACACACACACACACACACACACACACACACACACACACACACACACACACACACACACACACACACACACACACACACACACACACACACACACACACACACACACACATACACACACACACACACTCGTGGGCCCATACACACATGCTCACAGTCATACTTATGCCCACACTCTTTGCACACACACAAACGTTTGCCCATTTACATACACAGATGCTTATTCATGGTCATGCATGCACACACACACGCACGTCAACGCACAAACACACTGCATTCCTGCAGTGATTCATAATGGTTGAGCCTGAGCAGTGCAGTGTTTTCCACTAGTCCCGGCTGTCGGGCTATTCAGCCGATTACAGACTCATTTTCAGCCGGGCACTTTTTCCATGTAAATGAACTAGGCTGCTTTTCAATTCGTTAGTCAGAAAAAAATGTCTGACGAGCACTCTCCCACTAAAATGAACGATATGCATCGTTTAGTGATCTATTGATAGGACAGGCGCCTGTCAGTCACAAAGTGAACCATGACAGGGAAACTGCTGGTTTAACAGTCTGCTGTCTCTCCCGCCTCTCGGTACCTGGGGGTGTGTGTTGTGTGCCCTGTGGTTGTAGTCAAATTGCTTTACATGGAGGGAGAGAGCATGAATTTGCACGTTCCATATAATGTGGTAACGATGAGTCGAAATCCACTTTGCCAGTTGTTTTCTGGCACATTAAGTAATTTTATTTAGCGTGCAGGATCTGACAATCACAAGGGGGCAGTAAAAATGTGTCGGTCGGGCCAGTGGATCTCACCAGTCACTGGGCCAAAAGGGCCTGTAACTTTTCAGCGCATATTTGCATTCCAGTTCAACATTAACCTGCTCTGTCACAGTTTCCCTTTGAAAACCATTGAAGACTACACTCTTAAATGCTATTTGTATTTGAGCAATATGATTGGACGTTTATTCAAGCACCATCACGCTCATGCGAGTCACAAGTTTGTGCTGTGCCCTGGACACCATATGTGAATTGATTGCCCCCCCATCTATCGTCAGAGTTCGTACTGCTAGGTGACGTAAATTGGGATATCCTTAACATACCGGCCATCGTACAATCTAAACTAGATGCACTCAATCTCACACAAATGATCAAAGAACCTACCAGGTACAACCCCAAATCTGTAAACATGGGCACCCTCATAGATATCGTCCTGACCAACTTGCCCTCTAAATACACCTCTGCTGTTTTCAACCCGGAACTCAGAGATCACTGCCTCATTGCCTGTGTCCGTTATGGGTCCGCGGTCAAACGACCACCCCTCATCACTGTCAAACGCTCCCTAAAACACTTCTGCGAGCAGGCCTTTCTAATCTACCTGGCCCGGGTATCCTGGAAGGATATTGACCTCATCCCGTCAGTAGAGGATACCTGGTTGTTCTTTAAAAGTGCTTTCCTTACCATCTTAAATAAGCATGCCCCTTTCAAAAAATGTTGAACTAAGAACAGATATAGCCCTTGGTTCACTCCAGACTTGACTGCCCTTGACCAGCACAAAAACACCCTGCGGCGTACTGCATTAGCATCGAATAGTCCCCGCAATATGCAACTTTTCAAGGAAGTCAGGAACCAATACACACAGTCAATTAGGAAAGCAAAGGCTAGCTTTTTAAAACAGAAATTTGCATCCTGCAGCACTAATTCCAAAAGGTTTCAGGAAACTGTAAAGCATGGAGAATAAGAGTGACTCCTCCCAGCTGCCCACTGCACTGAGACTAGGAAACACTGTCACCACTGATAAATCCACTGTAATCGAGAATTTCAATAAGCATTTCTCTACGGCTGGCCATGCTTTCCACCTGCCTACCCCAACCCCAGCCAACAGCTCTGCACCCCCCGCAGCAAATGGCCCAAGCCCCCCCGCTTCTCCTTCACCCAAATCCAGACAGCGGATGTTCTGAAAGAGCTGCAAAATCTGGATCCCTACAAATCAGCTGGGCTAGACAATCTGGACCCTCTCTTCCTAAAATTATCCACCGCCATTTTTGCAACCCCTATTACTAATCTGTTCAACCTCTCTTTCGTATCGTCTGAGATTCCTAAAGATTGGAAAGCGGCCGCGGTCATCCCCCTCTTCAAAGGGGGAGACACTCTAGACCCAAACTGTTAAAGACCTATATCCATCCTGCCCTGCCTTTCTAAAGTCGTCGAAAGCCAAGTTAATAAACAGATCACCGACCATTTCAAATTCCACCGTAACTTCTCCGCTATGCAATCTGGTTTCCGAGCTGGTAACGGGTGCACCTCAGCCACGCTCAAGGTCCTAAATGATATCATAACCGCCATCGATAAAAGAAAGTACTGTGCAGCTGTCTTCATCGAGTCGAAAGCCAAGGCTTTCGACTCTGTCAATCACCATATTCTTATCGGCAGACTCAACAACCTTGGTTTCTCTAATGTCCGGACCTCTGGCAGTCTCTATGGGGGTGCCACAGGGTTCAATTCTCAGGCCGATTCATTTCTCTGTATATATCAATGACGTCGCTCTTGCTGCAGGTGATTATTTGATCCACCTCTACACAGACGACACCATTCTGTATACATCTGGCCCTTCTTTGGACATTGTGTTAACAAACCTCTAAACGAGCTTCAATGCCATACAACACTCCTTCCGTGGCCTCCAACTGCTCTGAAATGCTAGTAAAACGAAATGCATGCTCTTCAACCAATCGCTAGCATCACTACCCTGGACAGTTCTGACTTAGAATATGTGGACAACTATAAATACCTAGGTGTCTGGCTAGACTGTAAACTCTCCTTCCAGACTCACATTAAGCATCTCCAATCCAAAGTTAAATCTACAAACGGCTTCCTATTTCGCAACAAACCTCCTTCGCTCGTGCTGCCAAACTTACCCTCGTAAAACTCACTATCCTGCCGATCCTTGACTTTGGCGATGTAATTTACAAATTAGCCTCCAACACTCTATTCAGCAAATTGGATGCAGTCTATCACAGTGCCATCTGTTTTGTCAACAAAGCCCCATATACTACCCACCACTGCGACCTGTATGATCTTGTTGGCTGGTCCTCGCTACAAATTTGTCGCCAAACCCACTGGCTTCAGGTCATCTATAAGTATTTGCTCGGTATAGCTCCGCCTTATCTCAGCTCTCTGGTCACCATAGTAATACCCACCCGTAGCACGCGCTCCAGCAGGTATATTTCACTGGGCATCCCCAAAGCCAACACCTTCTTTGGCCGCCTTTCCTTCCAGTTCTCTGCTGCCAATCACTGGAACGAATGGCAAAAATCACTGACGTTGGAGACTTATATCTCCCTCACTAACTTTAAGCGTCAGCTGTCAGAGCAGCTTACCGATCACTGCAGCTGTACACAGCCCATCTGTAAATAGCCCATCCAACCAACCAACTACCTACCTCATCCCCATATTTGTTTTAGTTTTTTTGCTCTTTTGCACACCAGTATTTCTACTTGCACATCCTCATCTGCACATATATCACTCCAGTATAAATTGCTAAATTGTAATTACTTCGCCACTATTGGCCTATTTATTGCCTTACCCCCTTACGTAATTTGCACACACTGTATACAGATTTCTCTATTGTATTACTGACTGTACGTTTGTTTATCCCATGTGTAACTCTGTGTTGTTTTTGTCGCACTGCTTTGCTTTATTTTGGCCAGATCGCTGTTGTAAATGAGAACTTGTTTTCAACTGGCCTACCTAGTTCAATAAAGGTGAAAAAATAAATGAATTAAAAAACAAGTTCTCGAGCACTCGTCTTGAGTTGATGCCTTCACAGAGCAAACGCGAGCTGTGCAGAGCTTAACGAATTTGATCACTTTAACGTCACTGTCTGTCATGTCCTGATAGAATTCTTATCAAAAATACAAACAAGATCTTTAGTTTATGTCACGCAAAATGACGCTGGAGAGACGAAGCAGGTACGGGGAGTAACATTTAATAAATGACGGACATATAACGAGACAAGCACAGCGTCAGCAAACAAAAACTTAGACAAGAAACAATCAATGCAGCAGCAGGGAACAGAGCAAGGGAACAGACAAATATAGGGGAGGAAATTAACATGTAATAAGTGAGTCCAGGTGAGTCCATTAACGCTGATGCGAGTGACGAGAGAAGGCAGGTGTGGGTGATGGATGGCAGGAGCGTGTGATGCAGGGTAATCTGGCGCCCTCAAGCGCCAGGGGAAGGGAAGAGCGGGAGCAAACATGACAGTACCCCTCCCTCTTGGGACGCCACCCGGCGTCCCACCTGGGCAAACCGGCCGAGACATGGGCGCAGGGCAAGCCAGTTGGGGCGTGAAAGCCCGACGAACCGGCAGGAGCGTGGGAGCCTGGCGAGCCGGCTCAGGCATAGGAGCCTGACGATCCGGCTGAGGCAAAACGCCTGTCGATCCCGCTGAAGGGGAGCCCGATGATCCAGTGGAGTGTGACGTGGGATGGGAAACCGCCGAGCCAGGAAAACCTCTCGAGCCAGCCAGGGCGTGAAAGCCTGAAGGGCTAGCTTAGGCACCCCGGTTCCATCGGCAGCGGAATCCACCAACGTCACCAACAAAACACAAGACAAACAAAAAAAAACTCCTGGACCGGCTGGGCAAGCAAAAACTGACGATCCAGCTGAGGCCCGAAGTGAGATGAGCGCCATCCGAGTCAACCGGGGCAAGGAAACCTCTCGAGCCAGCTAGGGCGCGAAAGCCCGATAAGCTGGCTAGGCATCCCCGGTTCCATTGGTGGCGACCCCGAACCGCTGCCACCATTCCAACCAGAACGCCAGTACTCCCCGATGCTTCGTATGATGGCTGCTGCATTCTGTCACGCAAAATGACGCTGGAGAGACGAAGCAGGTACGGGGAGTAACATTTAATAAATGACGGACATATAACGAGACAAGCACAGCGTCAGCAAACAAAAACTTAGACAAGAAACAATCAATGCAGCAGCAGGGAACAGAGCAAGGGAACAGACAAATATAGGGGAGGAAATTAACATGTAATAAGTGAGTCCAGGTGAGTCCATTAACGCTGATGCGAGTGACGAGAGAAGGCAGGTGTGGGTGATGGATGGCAGGAGCGTGTGATGCAGGGTAATCTGGCGCCCTCAAGCGCCAGGGGAAGGGAAGAGCGGGAGCAAACATGACAGTTTACGTGTCCCGATGCAATACCATGGACATACACTGAATGTACAAAACATTAACGACACCTTCTTTTTATAGAGTTGCATCCCATTTTGCCCTCAGAACAGCCTCAATACGTCGAGGCATGGACTCTACAAGGTGTCGGAAGCGTTCCACTGGGATGCTGGCCCATGTTGACTCCAATGCCTCCCACAGTTGTGTCAAGTTGGCTGGATGTCTTTTGGGTGGACCATTTTTGATACACACAGCAAACTGTTGAGCGTGGAAAACCCAGCAGCATTGCAATTCTTGACACAAACTTTTTTTTTGTCTTGTCCATTCACCCTCTGAATGGCACACATACACAATCCATGTCTCAATTGTCTCAAGGCTTAAAAATCCTTCTTTAACCTGTCTCCTCCCCTCATAGCTTTCACCTGGATTCACCTTGTCAGTCTAAGTCATTGAAAGTCCAGGTGTTCTTAATGTTTTGTACACTCAGTGTATAACTACGTGGTAACTTTACTTGACATCCAATGTAATTTCACGTTATGACACGGTCATAACCATGTCATAATATGTCATAACATAACCTGTCATAACCTGTCATAATATGGTCTTAACACTGTCATGGCACATATATTTACACCTGTTGTGACATACATTGTGTCATTTTATGGCTGGTTATGACACCAACAGAAGAGTGTCAAAACCTCCAAAACCTACCACACACGACAAAACATTCCATTACACATTGTCAACAGTATGTTTATGTTATCTAACATTTTCTGAAATTGATGTTAGACAAGCACCTACCCCCAATGCTCTGTTTCTGATGACTGGTATGAATGCAGGAGGAGGTTTCAGAAGCAGGACAAGACACCGTCTTTTTGACTGATGACTGACATAAGGGTATGTACGTGATAGGCCTATCTGGTTTATATGATTATGAGGGTCATAATACTTCTTGACAGTGTCATAAAGTGTATTTTCTTAGTCCAAGTAAAGTGACACAGGATGGCCATAATGCTTATTGACAATGTCATAAAGTGTATTTTCTACAAGTTATTAGAAATTTGATGAAAAAAAACATGACCGTAAAGAATTCATTACAACAGTAATGAGTAAATGTGGGTGTCATAACCATCCATAAAATCCATAAAATAGCACAATATATGTCACAACAGGTGTAAATAAATCAAATCAAATCAAATATGGGTCATGACAGTGTTATGACCATACTATGACAGGTTACGACAAGTTGTGTCAGCCATTATGTCATATTTTTACATGGTTATGACCGTTTCATAATGTGTTATGATTCTGGGTGTCAAGTAAAGTGTTACCAACTACGTTGTATGATTTATGAATGGCAAGGACATATGAGATCGACTTTATTCAGTTAGCTCCACACCTGTTATAAACTAGTCAAGCTTGCTGTTCGTCAATCAAAGCGCAATAAATATCCTATGTGTAATCACTCAGTGGCTGCATATGAAACACACCAGGGTCCAACGCTAACTTTTTTCTCACTGGCCCAGGCGGGCCAGTTGGCCAAAAATATACTGCCCCGAACAGACTTTCTACTGGCCCATACATGGTGTAGTTCTTAAATGCATTGGGATAATGCAGGGCATACAGGTTGGCATGCTTTCTTTCTATATTCAGCTATTAAGCTGTTATTCACTTTTGTTTCATTTTGAGATTTAAAAATAGGACGCTGCCCCTTTAAGACAGCGTTTCCAAAAGCAATATGACAAGGCTACAGTAGGCTAGCCAAGACAAATAGTAGGTGTCTTTTGTAGCTTTCTTTTTGCAGAATATCAACAGTAGCCAGAATATTGCTGGTATGTTCACTGTTGAAGGTTAACTTTTGTAAATCACATTCCCTAAAATAAATAAGCTCAGCGAGTAGATTGATGGGCGCTTCTTTATCTTCTAGTTCCTCCCAAACCCGGATCCGGGAGCACCCCCCACCAGTAAAAAAGCTGACTAGCATAGCCTAGCATAGCGTCACAAGTAAATACTAGCATCTAAATATCATTAAATCACAAGTCCAAGACACCAGATGAAAGATACACTTCTTGTGAATCTAGCCACCATTTCTGATTTTTAAAATGTTTTACAGGGAAGACACAATATGTAAATCTATTAGCTAACCACGTTAGCAAAAGACACCATTTTTCTTACTCCACCATTTTTTCACTCCATCAGTAGCTATCACCAATTCGACCAAATAAAGAAAGAAATAGCCACTAACCAAGAAAAAACTTCATCAGATGACAGTCTGATAACATATTTATTGTATAGCATATGTTTTGTTAGAAAAATGTGCATATTTCAGGTATAAATCATAGTTTACCATTGCAGCCACCATCACAACTCGACTAGAATAACTACAGAGAGCAACGTGTATTACCTAATTACTCATCATAAAACATTTCTTAAAAATACACAGCGTACAGCAATTGAAAGACAGATCTTGTGAATCCAGACAATATTTCAGATTTTCTAAGTGTTTTACACCGAAAACACAATATATCGTTATATTAGCATACCACATGTGCAAACATTACCCCAGCATTGATTCAAGGCAAAAAGAGCGATAACGTTATCACCACCAAAATATATTAATTTTTTCACTAACCTTCTCAGAATTCTTCAGATGACACTCCTGTAACATCATATTACAACATACATATAGAGTTTGTTCGAAAATGTGCATATTTAGCCACAAAAATCGTGGTTATACAATGAGAAAAGTAGCCAAACTGGCCAGAAAATGTCGGGCGCCATCTTGGAGAGTGACTTAGTCTAATCAATAAATAATCATAAACTTGACTACAAAATACAGCGTGGACAGCAATTGAAAGACAAATTAGTTCTTAATGCAATCGCTGAATTACATTTTTAAAATTAACCTTACTGCGCAATACAGGGTGCGCCAAAGCGAAGCTACCCCCCAAAAAATGGCGGCTTATGCGTTTAACATTTTTCAACAGAACAACGATTTATCAGCATAAATAGTTCTTACTATTAGCTGAGCTTCCATCAGAATCTTGGGCAATGTGTCCTTTCTCGGGTCTAATCGTCTTTTGGTCGAAAGATGTCCTCTTGTCCTGTCGAAATGGCCACTAACGTTCGGCATGTACCGGAAAAGTGTCCAACTCTTGAAAGTGCGTCACAAAGAAATGCCAGAAAATCGCAATAAACTGCTATAAACTGCTATAAGTCGGTTTAAATTAACTACCTTATGATGTCTTTAACACCTATAACGAATAAAAACATGACCGGGGATATAGAACTTGCTAAACCAAAGCTTGGAAGGAGGCCAGTCCGACGTCCATCGTGCGTCAAGCGCAGGGCAGAAAAGAAAGGTACTTCCGCAATTTGGGTTTATATAAAGTCCCCGATTGCGCAATCGACCCCATTCAAATTGTCACCACTTACTGACATCTAGAGGAAGACGTAGGCAGTGTTTGTAGCCCCACAGCATTCACAGGGACTTATAAACTGACCTGGGAACAGAGGCCAAGATTTCTGAAATCTCACTCCCTGGCAGGAAAAGTGCTGTAGAATGAGTTCTGTTCCACCCACAGACATAATTCAAACGGTTTTAGAAACTAGAGATTGTTTTCTATCCAATAGTAATAATAAAATGCATATTGTACGAGCATGAATTGAGTACGAGGCAGTTTAATTTGGAAATGTAAAAAAAAAAATTGTGCTAACAGCTCCCCATATTGACAAAAGGTTAATAACCTCTTGACACTACAGGGGGTGCTGTTTCAACTTCGACATTTAGCGTTCCCAAATTAAACTGCCTCATACTCAATTCTTGCTCGTACAATATGCATATTATTATTACTATTGGATAGAAAACAATCTCTAGTTTCTAAAACCGTTTGAATTATGTCTGTGGGTGAACCAGAACTCTTTCTGCAGAGAAATCCATGACAGGAACTGCGAAGGTCTGAAAACGAGGCTCTGTTCTCAGATCAGTTTAAAGCTCTGTATGTATCCTATGGGTCGACATGAACTGCACCCGCCTTCCCCTGGATGTCAGTAACCAATGAGAAGTGGAATGGAGTGTCTACGTAGTTCTCAGAGCTTATAAAAGGCCAAGGAACGAAGTGCGCTCTCTTTTCGTCGTTCGTCATTGCGCAAAGCAAGAACTCAAGATGGCATTTTGAAACGCTCAGTTATCGGCCTTAGCTATATCCGTCTGTAATTTAATTCAATATAGGTGTTAGAAACATCATAACGAAGTTATTTTAAACCGAGTTATATCAGATTATGTGAGTATATTGCTATTTTCGGAATTTCAATAGTATTGCGTTTTGGGGATTTGGGAATGTTGTGGCCACATAGCTATTGTTAGCTGCTAATTCCGAAGTTGAAGACGACGTTTTACAACCAAGCAACGATTCTTTTGGACAAAGGACACCTTGCCCAAGATTCTGATGGAAGCTCGTCCAAAAGTAAGAACTATTTATGATGTTATTCCGTATTTATGTGGAAAAATGTAAACGCATTTGTCCGCCGTTATTGCGGCACTAGTCTGGCTGTAACGCACACTGTATGTCTAGTAACGTTCATTTTAAAAATCTAACTCAGCGGTTGCATTAATAACTAATGCATCTTTCATTTGCTGTCCAACCTGTATTTTTTAGTCAATCTAATCGATAAATAATCGTAAACTTAGGTGCCTTTCCAAGATGGCGCCGACCAGAATGCATGACCTGTTGCCACTGATCACATTGTATAACAACGATTTGTGCTGCTAAATATGCACATTTTCGAACAAAACCTATATGCATTGTGTAATATGATGTTACAGGACTGTCATCTGACGAAGTATATCAAGGTTAGTCCAAAATTATATATCTTTTGCTGTATTGTTACGATCGCTAACCTGTGCTGCTGGTAAATTGCTTGTGTTTCTGGCTATTGTGCTAAGCTAATATAATGCTATATTGTGTTTTCGCTGTAAAACACTTAAAAAATCAGACATATTGGCTGGATTCACAAGATGTTGGGCTTTCATTTGCTGTACGCTGTGTATTTTTCAGAAATGTTTTAAGATGAGTAATTAGTTATTTGACGTTGGTCTCTGTAATTATTCTGGCAGCTTCGGCACTATTTCAGATTGCAGCTGCAATGTAGAACTGTGATTTATACCTGAAATATGCACATTTTTCTAAAAAAACATATGCTATACAATAAATATGTTATCAGACTGTCATCTTATGAAGTTGTTCCTTGGTTAGTGGCTATTTATATCTTTATTTGGTCGAATTAGTGATGGCTACTGATGGAGTAAAAAACTGTTGGAGTAAAAAAAGTGGTGTCTTTTGCTAACGTGGTTAGCTAATAGATTTACATATTGTGTCTTCCCTGTAAAACATTTTAAAAATCAGAAATGATGGCTGGATTCACAAGATGTGTATCTTTCATCTGGTGTCTTGGACTTGTGATTTAATGATATTTAGATGCTAGTATTTACTTGTGACGCTATGCTAGGCTATGCTAGTCAGCTTTTTTACTGTGGGGGGTGCTCCCAGATCCGGGTTTGGGAGGAATTAGAGGTTAAGAGAGCCTTTTATTTGGCTCCCTAATTTGCATACTGGTATGCTTTTTGGCGAATATCTGCAGATAAATTATAAAAACATTTAATGATGGTGAATACTCCTCAATGCCGGAACAATAGGTAGGCTAGTGGAGAGATAGCCTCACTCTGGTCCAAAATATGATCAAATAAAACAGATTGAATTGTTTTAAAAGCTAATGATACTTATATGGTATTTTCAAAGATGTGGATATAGGTCTACTGATTTAATCAAAGTGTTGACAATGGCGTAGTCAACTGCTGCTTTCTGTGTAGCAAAGCCAATTTTTAACAACTGCTTCATTCTTCAGTCATACCTGTATTGCAGATAGCTGAGAAAATGACTCATAAAAGGAAGCTTGAAGCCTGTGGAAGACAGTAGACTCTTACTGTATTCACTAAAGGCCCAGTGCACTCAAAATTAACTTTTCCTTGTGTTTTATATCATATTGCACAACAACTGATGAAACTAACACTGGAAAAGTGGGAACAATTCGGCTTGTCACCAAAAGCACTCACAAACTTCTACAGATGCACAATCGAGAGCATCCTGTCGGGCTGTATCACCGCCTGGTACGGCAACTGCTCCGCCCACAACCGTAAGGCTCTCCAGAGGGTAGTGAGGTCTGCACAACGCATCACCGGGGGCAAACTACCTGCCCTCCAGGACACCTACACCACCCGATGTCACAGGAAGGCCATAAAGATCATCAAGGACAACAACCACCCGAGCCACTGCCTGTTCACCCCACTATCATCCAGAAGGCGAGGTCAGTACAGGTGCATCAAAGCAGGGACCGAGAGACTGAAAAACAGCTTCTATCTCAAGGCCATCAGACTGTTAAACAACCATCACTAACATTGAGTGGCCGCTGCCAACATACTGACTCAACTCCAGCCACTTTAATAATGGGAATTGATGGAAATGTATGTAAAAATGTATCACTAGCCACTTTAAACAATGCCACTTAATATAATGTTTACATACCCTACATTACTCATCTCATATGTATATGTATATACTGTACTCTATATCATCTACTGCATCTTGCCATCTTTATGTAATACATGTATCACTAGCCACTTTAAACTATGCCACTTTATGTTTATATACCCTACATTACTCATCTCATATGTATATACTGTACTCTATACCATCTACTGCATCTTGCCTATGCCGTTCTGTACCATCACTCATTCATATATCTTTATGTACATATTCTTTATCCCTTTACACTTGTGTGTATAAGGTAGTAGTTGTGGAATTGTTAGGTTAGATTACTCGTTGGTTATTACTGCATTGTCGGAACTAGAAGCACAAGCATTTCGCAACACTCGCATTAACATCTGCTAACCATGTGTATGTGACAAATACAATTTTATTTTATTTTATTTGACAAATGTATTTCTTGATAGTCGCTGATTGAAAATACAATCTACACTGAACAAAAACATAAATGCACATGCAATAATTTCAAAAATGTTACTGAGTTACATTTCATATAAGGAAATCAGTCAATTTAAATAAATAAATTAGGCCCTAATCTATGGATTTCACATGACTGGGAATACAGATATGCATCTGTTGGTCACAGATACCTTAAAAAAAGGTAGGGGCATGGATCAGAAAACCAGTCAGTATCTGGTGTGACCACCATTTGCCTCATGCAGCGTGTCAGATCTCCCTCAAGTTGATCGGGCTGTTGATTGTGGCCTGTGAAATGTTGTCCTACTTCTCTTTAAGAGCTGTGCAAAGTTGCTGGATACTGGCGGGAACTGGAACACGCTGTCATACACGTTTATGCACAGCATCCCTAACATGCTCAATGGGTGACATGTCTGGTGAGTATGCAGGCCATGGAAGAACTGGGACATTTTCAGCTCCCAGGAATTGTTACAGATCCTTGCAACATGGGGCCGTGCATTATCATTCTGTAACAAGAGTTGATGGCAGTGGATGAATGGCACGACAATGGGCCTCAGCATCTCGTCACGGTCTCTCAATAAAATGTAATCGTGTGCATTGTCCGTAGCTTATGCCTTCCCTTATCATAACCTCACCGCCACCGTGGGGCACTGTTCACGACGTTGACATCAGCAAACCTCTCGCCCACACGACTCCATACATTGTCTGCCATCTGTCCGGTACAGTTGAAACTGGGATTCATCCATGAAGAGCACACTTTCCAGCGTGCCTGTGGCCATCGAAGGTGAGCATTTGCCCACTGAAGTCGGTTACGACGTCAAAATGCAGTCAGGTCACCGTAGGTGAAGAAGCCGGATGTGGAGGTCCTGGGCTGGCGTGGTTACACGTGGTCTGAAGTTGTGAGGCCGGTTGGAGGCGGCTTATGGTGGAGAAATTAACATTAAATTCTCTGGTAACAGCTCTGGTGGACATTCTTGCAGTCAGCATGCCAATTTCATGTTCCCTCAAAGTTGAGACATCTGTGGCATTGCATTGTGTGGCCTTTTATTGTGCCCAAGCACAAGGTGCACCTGTATAATGATCATGCTGTTTAATCAGCTTCTTGAGATGCCACACCTGTCAGGTGGATGGATTATCTTGGCAAAGGAAAAATGCTCACTAACAGGGATGTAAACAAATGTATGCATAACGTTTTAGACAAATACGTTTTTTTTGCGTATGGACATTTTCTGGGATCTTTTATTTCAGCTCATGAAACATGGAATCAACACTTTACATGTTGCATATATTTTTTTGTTCGGTGTAGCATTAGAATGTACCAGAGTCATTGCTGCCTACTTTTCCTATTTGGTTGGTTTCTCCATGTGCTTGTGGAAAACACTGCAGTGCCAAAGCAGAATGGCACAACTGTAATCAGAACCCCTTTATGTGTGTGTGTGCATGTGTTTGTGTGTGTGTGTATGTGCAGTGTGCATTGTACATGTGTGTCCTGTCCTCAATGTCTGCCATGCGGTTTGGATCCCTGTGTCCGTTCCCTCTATGTGTGAATGTGAGCTCACTACCCCCTGTATAAACAAATACATCATCCCTCTGAGCGCAGCCAGGTCACTCCAGTTCCAAGGCGATATTCGACATTCATCCAGGTCTCCAGGAAGTTGGGAGATGCTTTCAAAACTGGCCACTAGGGGATACAGTGAGCACTATTACCATCAAGTAGGCTTGCAGCTTGCTAGTGCGTTGTGGACGGGGATGGCAGATGGGCATAAGCCATAAGCTCTGTCTCATTTAAAAAAAACTTATTTGGGACAGGGGGGCAGTATTGAGTAGCTTGGAAAAAAAGGTACCCAGAGTAAACTGCCTGCTACTCTGTCTTAAAAGCTAGAATATGCATATAATTAGTAGATTTGGATAGAAAACACTCTGAAGTTTCTAAAACTGTTTGAATGATGTCTGTGAGTATAACAGAACTCATATGGCAGGCAAAAACCTGAGAAAAAATCCATCCAGGAAGTGGGAAATCTGAGGTTTGTAGTGTTTCAACTCTTTGCCTATCCAAGATACAGTGGAAATGGGGTCATGTTGCACTTCCTAAGGCTTCCACTAGATGTCAACAGTCTTTAGAACCTTGTTTGGTGCTTCTACTATAAAGGAGGGGGCAATGAGAGGGGATTGCGTCAGATGTCTGGCAGAGTGCCACGAGCTGGTCACGCGAATTCACATGAGAGGTAGCTTGCGTTCCATTGCATTTCTGAAGACAAAGAAATTCTCCGGTTGGAACATTATTGAGGATTTAGGTTAAAAACATCCTAAAGATTGATTCTGTACTTAGTTTGACATGTTTCTACAAACTGTAATATGACTTTTCATCTGAACTTTTTCCTGGACCTGCCAGCGCGTTGTCAGTTTGGATTGTGTACTAAACGCGCAAACAAAAGGAGGTGTTTGGACATAAATGATGGACTTTATCGAACAAATCAAACATTTATTGTAGAACTGGGATTCCTGGGAGTGCATTCTGATGAAAATCATCAACGGTAAGTGAATATTTATAATGCTATTTCTGACTTTGTTGACTCCACAACATGGCGGATATCTCTTTGGCTTGTTTGGGCTCTGAGCGCTGTACTCAGATTATTGCATGGTGTGCTTTATCGGTAAAGCTTTTTTGAAATCTGACACAGCAGTTGCATTAAGGAGAAGTTTATCTAAAGTTCCATGCATAACACATGTATTTTCATCAACATTTATAATGAGTATTTCTGTAAATTGATGTGGCTCTCTGCAAAATCACTGGATGTTTTGGAAGCAAAACATTACTGAACGTAATGCGCCAATGTAAACTGAGATTTTTGGATATAAATATGAACTTTATCGAACAAAACATACATGTATTGTAACATGAAGTCCTATGAGTGTCATCTGATGAAGATCATCAAAGGTTAGTGATTCATTTTATCTCTATTTATGCTTTTTGTGACTCCTCTCTTTGGCTGGAAAAATGGCTGTGTTTTTCTGTGGCTATGTAGTGACCTAACATAATCGTTTGGTGTGATTTCGTCGTAAAGCCTTTTTGAAATCTGACAAGTTAGCTGGATTCACAACAAGTGTAGCTTTAATTTGGTGTATTGCATGTGTGATTTCATGAAAGTTAAATTTTTATAGTAATTTATTTGAATTTGGTGCTCTGCATTTTCACTTGATGTTGGCCATGCGGGACGCTAGCGTCCCACATATCCCAGAGAGGTTTTAAACTTTCATAATTAATGCCTAAACTTAACTGTCAAAATGATATGTTTTTCCCCGTCTCTTGACAGACATTGAAGTCAAACCGAGAGAGAGAGAGAGAACAGAGTCCTTGATTGTTTATGAGCTTTTTACCAATGAAAGGCTGAAAGCCTCACAATCCATCTAGCTGCATCCTCTCTCATCTGAAGCACTAGGAACATAATATGACAGAAAATAATATGACGCAACACCGGACAACACAGAACACAAAGGAACAGTGTTACAAATCAAAGCGCCTCAGGGAATAACATGAGCTCCATGTTGGGATGTTCAGAATGCTCTCAGAATATTGAGAGGGAGACCAAACTAGTCCTGTCCCTCTCCTAACTTTCAAACTCACTCTTTCACTTTCCCATGTGCTCTACTTACAACCTCCCCAACAACCTGCTGTGAGTGTCACGTACAGGAATGACTTCATGTGAATTATAAATGTTTTCAGCTGGAGATGTCTTCATGCGAAGATGAAATGTGTTGACAGCTTCAGGGATTGTCGCTCTCAAGGGATTTTGGAGCAAATCAAATCTCATCTGAAGTTAATAATCTAATAGAAATCACAATATGCCTCAATGTGAGTATGATTAAAATGTTTTGTTTGCAATGTCATCACGTCTCCTGTGTGTACTAATAATACCTTTCTAGAGTTTGGTTTTCTTTCCTGTTTTGAGATTAAATCAAATCTGTTTATGTCTTATGTCCCATCTTAAATGTGTCCATTGCAGAGATCATGCAGATGAATATGCCAGAAACTGACACTCTGACCCTGTACCAAATGCTTTTGAATTGTTTCACTTTCTTCCTATTTTTGGGGGGAACTAAGAACTGGTAGGTTATGGTTGGAGGACAGCTTATATTACATCTGTCATTATATGGATGTAAACTCACTATATGATAGGCTGGTATTCCATTTTTAACCTTTGTTTTATGAAGGAAAGGAAACAGGGAGAGGAGGCAAGAATAGGAGGAAATAAAGCCATTTTTGACATTTAGGACAAACTCTTTCTTATCACTTTTTACCTTTGACCTTTCCTCAAACATTCTTCAGTTTGTTTATAAGGTTGTGGAACTGCTAGCTTTTCACTTTTCTTTTAGAGACGACAGAAATAACTGAGAGGAAGTATTTTTCATACCCTGTGGTGTTTGGTTTTGTATTTCACTCCTCGTTTCATTTGGGGTTCCCTTCCCTGTGTCATTTTATACCCCGGACAGAGCCCTTCCAAATTAGCCTGCATCCTACACACATGCACACTCACACACACCACTCGATCTAGTGTTTGGAGTGTGAGCTCTCTGGCCTTCACATACCTACAGTGTCGACTTTTGATGGGTGAGTGATGTGTGGTGAGTTCCTATGCGGTTTCTCTCTCTCTCCCTGTATCTCTTCTTATGTGTCTCTTTCTCATACTCCCCTAAGGTTACTCATCACCCAAGCATAGTTGACCAAACCACCTACAATACAAATTACAACCTTGACTTCCTCCTCCTAGCTCTCTGCAGCAACCCCAACAGCTGACAGGCATTTACTGTGTAATCAACCCCTGATCATCCTTGCTAGCCCACTGAAGCCTAGTTTGCACTGAGGGCTCACAAGTATTCAAGACCTGTATTTATCAAGTGTCTCAGAGTAGGAGTGCTGATCTAGTAATAATAATAATAATAATAATAATTGAATTCATTATGATCTAAAAGGCACAACTGATCCTAGATCAGCACTCTCAGACAAAACTCCTGCCATTGACCCTTTGCGTTGCTTGTGTTGGACAGAGATTGAAAAGCTATTGTTACAGTATACATGCTTTTTTAATTTTATACATTTGCAACAATTTCTGAAAACCTGTTTTCACTTTGTATCACACCCTGATTTGTTTCATCTGTCCTTGTGATTGTCTCCACCCCCCTCCAGGTGTTGCCCATCTTCCCCATTATCCCCTGTGTATTTATACCTGTGTTCTCTGTTTGTCCGTTGCCAGTTCGTCTTGTTTGTCAAGTCAACCAGTGTTTCTGTTCTCAGCTCATGCTTTTCCCAGTCTCTCTTTTTCTCGCCCTTCTCGTTTTGACCCTTGCCTTGCTGACTCTGAGCCCGCCTGCCAGACCACTCTGCCTGTCCATGACACTAAGCCTGCCTGCCGACCTGTACCTTTGCCCCACCTCTGGATTATTGACCTCAGCCTACCTTGACCCTGAGCCTGCCTGCCATCCGGTACCGTTGTCCCCCCTCTGGTTTCCTGACCCCTGCCTGCCTTGACCTGTCTATTGCCTGGCCCTGTTGGAATATCAAACCATTGTCAATTCAACGTGTCTGCATCTGGGTCTTACCTTGATTCCTGATACGTTGTCATTATGGGGTATTATGTGTAGATTGATGATGAAAATATTACATTTAATCCATTTTAGAATAAGGCTGTAACATAATAAAATGTGGAAAATGTCAAGGGGTCTGAACACTGTACATAAAACAGAATCCATACACATTTTATTTTACATATATTTGATAGAGAACAGACGTTTATTTATTGTTGTATAAGATATATAAATTATGTTACATTATATTGGAGGGGAACAAACATTTTCAAAGCCATGTACGCTGAGTGGAGTACAGAAACCAACAGGAGTGATGATAAATAATTTACATCTGGGAGGCTGTTCTGTTGGATAGCTACAAAACATAATGTACTTACTATTTTATCCATCTTTCTTTCTCTTCTCTCTCTCTCTCTCCTTCCTCTCTCACTCACTCTCTATCCCCAAGTACCTCACTCTAGCTCTCTCCTTCCTCACTCTCTCTCTCTCTATCCCCAACTACCTCTCTCTAGCTCTCTCCTTCCTCACTCTCTCACTCTCTATCCCCAACTACTTCTCTCTAGCTCTCTCCTTCCTCACTCTCTCACTCTCTATTCCCAAGTACCCCCCTCTAGCTCTCTCCTTCCTCACTCTCTCACTCTCTATCCCCAAGTACCCCCCTCTAGCTCTCTCCTTCCTCACTCTCTCACTCTCTATCCCCAATTACCTTTTTCTAGTTCTCTCTTACCCTCTCTCATTCTCTCCATCTGTTCCTCTCTCCTCAAATGCTCTAACTCTCACTTGTCAGGAGTGATTTTGGATAAACTTGGTCATTCCAAAGCACGCCCCCATTCTCATCGACGGGACTGTAGTGGAGCAGGTTGAGAGCTTCAAGTTCCTTGGTGTCCACATCCCCAACAAACTATCATGGTCCAAACATACCAAGACAGTCGTGAAGACGGAACGACAATGCCTATTCCCCCTCAGGAGACTGATCCTCAAAAAGTTCTACAGTGGCACCATCGAGAGCATCCTGACTGGTTGCATCACCGCCTGGTATGGCAACTACTCGGCCTCCGACCGCAAGGCACTACAGAGGGTAGTGCGTACGGCCCAGTACATCACTTGGCCCAAGCTTCCTGCCATCCAAGACCTCTATAACAGGCGGTGTCAGAGAAAGGGCCTAAAAATTGCCAAAGGCTCCAGCCACCCTAGTCATAGACTGTTCTCTCTGCTCCGGAGTGCCAAGTCTAGGTCCAAAAGGCTTCTTAACAGCTTCTACCCCCAAGCCGTAAGAGTCCTGAACAGCTAATCAAATGACTACCCAGACTATTTGCATTGTTCTCTCCCCCATGCATAGTCACTTTACCTCTACCTACATGTACATATTACCCCAATTACCTCGACTAACCTGTGCCCCCGCACTTTGACTGTCAATGTGCCCCCTGTATATAGCCTCACTACTGTTATTTTATTGTTGCTCCTCTACCGCTTCTCTCTCCCGGATCCGGGATCCTCCTCATCAAAAAAGCTGACTAGCATAGCCTAGCCTAACGGGACAGGGATATCATATAATATAATTTTCATGAAATCACAAGTCCAATACAGCAAATGAAAGATAAACATCTTGTGAATCCAGCCATCATTTCTGATTTTTTTAATGTTTTACAGCGAAAACACAATATGTATTTCTATTAGCTAACCACAATAGCCAAACACACAACCCCATATTTTCACCATGTTTCCACCGCATAGGTAGCTTTCACAAAACCGACAAAATAGAGATAAAATTAGTCACTAACCAAGAAACAACTTCATCAGATGACAGTCTTATAACATGTTATACAATACATTTATGTTTTGTTCGAAAATGTGCATATTTGAGGTATAAATCATAGTTTTACATTGCAGCCACCATCAAAAATAGCACCAAAGTAGACAGAATAATTACAGAGAGCAACGTGAAATACATAAATACTCATCATAAAACATTTATGAAAAATACATGGTGTACAGCAAATGAAAGATAAACATCTTGTGAATCCAGCCAATATTTCCGATTTTTTAAGTGTTTTACAGCGAAAACACAATATAGAATTATATTAGCTTACCACAATAGCCAAACACACAAACACATTTATTCACCGCAAAGGTAGCTTTCGCAAAAACCAGCAAAAGACATAAAATTAATCACTAACCTTTGGACAACTTCATCAGATGACAGTCTTATAACATCATGTTATACAATACATTTATGTTTTGTTTGAAAATGTGCATATTTATAGCTACAAATCCTGGTTATACATTGTGAATACGTAGCAACGATTCACCAGAATCTCCGGAGATATTTTGGACACTCACCTACTCTGACCAAAGAACTCATCATAAACTTTACATAAAAATACTTGTTGTATGGCAAATGAAAGATACACTGGTTCTTAATGCAACCGCTGTATTAGATTTAAAAAAATAACTTTACCATAACATACAGCTTGCGTTATTGTGAGACAGCACTCACCAACACGGCGGAGAATAGGAGTCAACATTTTACACAGAAATACGAAATAACATCATAAATGTTTTCTTACTTTTGCTGAGCTTCCATCAGAATGTTGTACAAGGAGTCCTTGGTCCAGAATAAATCGTTGTTTGGTTTTAGAATGTCCATTTCTTCTGTCGAATTCGCGCCACAATGCTAGCCAAGGTTGCTAACATTCCCATCCTCTCTTGGCGCAAAGAACGGAAAACTCCAAAAGTCCCAATAAAGGTTGAATAAACTGATAAAACTCGGTTGAAAAAACCTACTTTATGATGTTATTATCATATGTATCAAATAAAATCAGAGCCGGAGATATTCGCCGTGTATACCGAACGCTTTTCAGAAGACAATGTCGAGCTCCCCCGCGTGCCTTCGAAGACAAAGAAAATACCGGACCTGTCACTCCAAAAGCTCTTATTCGACCTCAGATCAAGCTAGACACCCCATTCCACCTTCCACTGCCTGTTGACATCTAGTGGAAGGCGTATGAAGTGCATACATATCGATAAATAAAAGCCAGTTGAATAGGCAGGCCCTGAAACAGAGCCTCGTTTTCAGATTTTTCACTTCCTGTATGGAAGTTTGCTGCCAAATGAGTTCTGTTTTACCTACAGATATAATTCCAAACAGTTTTAGAAACTTCACAGTGTTTTCTATCCAATAGTAATAATAATATGCATATTTTATGATCTAGAATAGAGTACGAGGCAGTTTAATTTGGGCACGATTTTTTCCAAAGTGAAAACAGCGCCCCCCTATTGACAAGAAGTTAATTATTTATTTATTTTTTGTTATTTTTTGTTGTTATTTTTACTTCAGTTTATTTTAGTAAATACTTTCAAAACACTTATTTTTCTTAACTGCATTGTTGGTTAAGGGCTTGTAAGTAAGCATTTCACTGTAAGGTAATACCTGTTGTATTCGGCGTATGAGACAAATACAATATGATTTGATTTGATTCCTTGGTGTGACTTTGTGAGGCGGTAACCTTGAGAGGGTGTGTGTGTGTGTGTGTGTGTGTGCGTGCGTGCGTGCGTGTGTGCGTGCGCGTGTGTGTGCATGCGTGCATGTGTGTGTATGTGTGTGTGTGTGTGTGTGTGTGTGTGTGTGTGTGTGTGTGTGTGTGTGTGTAAGCGAGAGAGAGGATGAGTCCCTGTGTGTATAGTAGATTAAAAAGTGTGAAAGGAGATACTGTGATGTGACAAGGTCTAATGAAAAACGCCTGATCACAGTGTGTGTGTGTGTGTGTGTGTGTGTGTGTGTGTGTGTGTGTGTGTGTGTGTGTGTGTGTGTGTGTGTGTGTGTGTGTGTGTGTGTGTGTGTGTGTGTGTGTGTGTGTGTGTGTGTGTGTGTGTGTGTGTGTGTGTGTGTGTGTGTGTATATGTGTGTGTGTGTGTATATGAGTGTGTTAATTGCGCTGCTATCTGACCAGCACAAACTACAGGTCCTACAGCCCTGTGGCTGTATGTAACTAGCTCCTCAGAGTAGGAGTGCTGATACAGGATCAGGTCCATCCTGTCGATGTAATCTTTTTCGATGTGATCTAAAAGGCAAAACTGATCCTTAACCCCTAAAAGTCTAAGGGCTCTATTTTTGGCCGGCGTTAAGGCGGTGCCAGTGTCAAACGCACGCTCTTTGGCAATTTAGACTTGTAAAAGCCAGTGCTCTGCTATTTTCCAACCCTCATGCCAGTGTTGGTAATTGACCTGTCTTATATCAGGTGGGAGGGGTGGAAATATTTTAGGTGTGTCTTTAAAAACGTGTGCCAATGTGCAAATTTCACGCAGCGCTACTGGTGATATTTAAGACTCACCAAAAAGCTGGTCTTAGCAGTAACGCAATTGGTTTTGGCATCAATTTGGCCAGCAGAGGCACACAGTAGCCTAATCAGTAGCCTATAACCAATGTTTTATTAAAATATCATGAGCAGCAAAACAGTCAACAGACATCCCCTATTATTTATATTGGACATTATTTTTGTCCATAGAGCTTCTGTGAAAAGTTTGTACTCATTAGGCCGTGCGGGAGTGGATATCGACTCTCAGCACTCCTACTCTAAATCACTTTAGAATAGGAGTGCAAGGACATCTAACTTCCTGCAATTCTCCACATTTTACCAAGAGGCTGAGAGAAAATGTTGCTATTTTAAAACGAATTTTCTGCAGTTCTACACATTTTGCCATGTGACACGGAGAAACATTTTGTCACGCCCTGGCCATAGAGAGGCTTTTATTCTCTATTTTGGTTAGGCCAGGGTGTGACTAGGGTGGGCATTCTAGTTTCTTTATTTCTATGTTTTGTATTTCTATGTTTTGGCCGGGTATGGTTCTCAATCAGGGACAGCTCTCTGTCGTTGTCTCTGATTGGGAATCATACTTAGGCAGCCTTTTTTCCTTTGGTGTTTGTGGGTAGTTGACTTTGTTAGTGGCACTATAGCCCTAGTAAGCTTCACTGTCGTTTTTTTGTTTTGTTGGTGACATTCTAAATAAAAGAAAATGTACGCTTACCACGCTGCACCTTGGTCCGGTCATTTCCACGTAGACAACGGCCGTGACACGTTTTCAGTTTCATAGCTAATCTTATGCTATCCTACACGTTTTGCCATGAGGCTAAGAGAAAAAGGTTCATTTCCTGCAATTATATAAATTTTGCCATGGGGCATGGGAAAAAAATTGCAGTTTCATACTGTAATGGCTTCCATCGGTAGAAGGAGAGGAGGACCAAAGCTCAGCGTGGTATGTATCCATATTTATTAGAATACTTTTTCAATAATGAACAAAACAATAAACAGACGAAAACCCAACGAAGCTACAGTCCCGAAGTAGAGAACACATAAACAGATGAACGCAAGAACAGGAACAATCACACACAAACCAACAGTGAAAACAGGCTACCTTAATATGGTTCCCAATCAGAGACAACGTAAAACACCTGCCTCTGATTGAGAACCATATCAGGCCAATAAGACAAACCTAAACAAAGAAACACGTAACATAGACTACACCCACCCAGCTCACGTCCTGACCAACTAAACAAAGACTAAACAAAGGAAATAAGGTCAGGAACGTGACAGTACCCCTCCCCCCCCCCCCCCCCCCAAGGTGCGGACTCCGGCCGCAAAACCTGAACCTATAGGGGAGGGTCTGGGTGGGCATCTGTCCACGGTGGCGGCTCTGGCGCTGGACGTGGCCCCCACCGCACCATAGTTAATCCCCGCTTCCCTGGCCTCCTCGGAATGGCGACCCTCCAAAATAACCCGACTGTACTGATGGGCGCCTCTGGACAGAGGGGCAGCTCCGGACTGAGGGGCAGCTCCGGACTGAGGGGCCGCTCCGGACTGAGGGGCAGCTCCGATCTGAGGGGCAGCTCCGGACTGAGGGGTAGCTCATGACTGAGAAGTAGGTCATGACTGAGGGGTAGCTCATGACTGAGGGGTAGCTCATGACTGAGGGGTAGCTCATGACTGAGGGGTAGCTCATGACTGAGGAGTAGCTCATGACTGAGGGGTAGCTCATGACTGAGGGGTAGCTCATTACTGAGGGGTAGTTCATGACTGAGAGGTAGCTCATTACTGAGGGGTAGCTCATGACTGAGGGGTAGCTCATGATTGAAGGGCAGCTCATGACTGAGGGGTAGCTCATGGCTGAATGGCAGCTCAGGCAGCTCCTGACTGGCGGGCGGCTCAGGCAGCTCCTGACTGGTGGGCGGCTCAGGCGGCTCCTGACTGGCGGGCGGCTCTGGCAGCTCCTGACTGGCGGTCGGCTCTGGCAGCTCCTGACTGGCGGGCGGCTCTGGCGGCTCCTGACTGGCGGGCGGCTCTGGCGGCTCCTGACTGGCGGGCGGCTCTGGCGGCTCCTGACTGGCGGGCGGCTATGGCGGCTCCTGACTGACGGACTTCTCTAGCGGCTCCTGACTGACGGATGGCTCTAGCGGCTCCTGACTGACGGACGGCTCTGAAGGCTCAGGACAGACGGGCGGCTTTGAAGGCTTAGGACAGACGGGCGGCTCAGACGGCGCTGGGCAGACGGGCAGCGCAGGCGGCGCTGGGCAGACGGGCAGTGCAGGCGGCGCTGGGCAGACGGCAGACTCTGGCCTGCTGAGGCGCACAGTAGGCCTGGTGCGTGGTGCCGGAACTGGTGGTACCGGGCTAAGGACACGCAGCTCAAGGCTAGTGCGGGGAGCAGCAACAGGGTGTACAGGGCTCTGGAGACGCACAGGAGGCTTGGTGCGTGGTGTTGGCACTGGTGGTACTGGACTGGGGCGAGGAGGTGGCACCGGATATACCGGACCGTGAAGGCGTACTGGAGCTCTTGAGCACCGAGCCTGCCCAACCTTACCTGGTTGAATGCTCCCCGTAGCCAGGCCAGTGCGGCGAGGTGGAATAGCCTGGCGAACCAGGGACACCATGCGTAAGGCTGGTGCCATGTACTCCGGCCCTATGAGACGCATTGGAGACCAGCTGCGTTGAGCCGGCTTCATGGCACCTGGCTCGATGCCCACTCTAGCCCGGCCGATACGTGGAGCTGGGATGCACCGCACCGGGCTAAGCACACGTACAGGAGACACCGTGCGCTTTTCCGCATAACACAGTGTCTGCCCGTACTCTCGCTCTCCACGGTAAGCACGGGGAGTTGGCGCAGGTCTCCTACCTGACTTCGCCACACTCCCCGTGTTCCTCCTCCCAAGACATTTTTAGGGTTTCCTCTCGGGCTTCCTTGCCAGCCGTGTTCCCTCGTAACACCAGTTCCCTTTCACAGCTGCCTCCGCTCTCCTAGCTGCCTCCACCTGTTCCCATGGAAGGCGATCCCTTCCAGCCAGGATCTCCTCCCATGTTTAGCAACCCTTTCCGTCCAACACGTCTTCCCAAGTCCATTCCTCCTGACATCGCTGCTGCTGCTGCTGCCGCTGCTGCCCATTATCCACGCTGCTTGGTCCGAGTTTGGTGGGTGATTCTGTAATGGCTTCCATCGGTAGAAGGAGAGGAGGACCAAAGCGCAGCATGGTATGTATCCATATTTATTAGAATACTTTTTCAATAATGAACAAAACAATAAACAGACGAAAACCCAACGAAGCTACAGTCCCGAACTAGAGAACACAAAAACAGATGAACGCAAGAACAGGAACAATCACCCACAAACCAACAGTGAAAACAGGCTACCTTAATATGGTTCCCAATCAGAGACAACGTAAAACACCTGCCTCTGATTGAGAACCATATCAGGCCAATAAGACAAACCTAAACAAAGAAACACATAACATAGACTACACCCACCCAGCTCACGTCCTGACCAACTAAACAAAGACTTAACAAAGGAAATAAGGTCAGGAACGTGACACATACCTAATCTCATGCTATTCTACACATTTTGCCACGAGGCAGAGAGAAAATTGTGCAGACTTAAAGCTAATTCACTGTAATTCTAAAATATTTGCCATGGTTTATGTGATCATATGATGTCTGGGTGGGAGTGGTACGCCAGTCCATACGTCCCCTGACCACACAGTCGTCACGTCATAAAAAAACTGTTTCTGCTGAAGAATTTATTTTCAAACTCTCCTTTACACAAGTCCTTTTCCTATGCCAAACATGTGTTGCTGTTTTATATTGTTGGATCATTAGGACCCATAAACACTTGAAATATGTGAAAGATTGTATTCTTTAGTTTAAAGATGTATTGTAAGAGCTTCAGTTTAGGGGGATTTTAAATATTTGATTTCGTAACAGAGGAAAACTGACAAGAGTCGTCGGCCAAAATCTGTCTGAAAGGAATCCTTAGTCTACTGTCATGTCTTCTGATAACACACAAATAACCCCCCCACCCCACCGCACCCCACACGCACACAAAAATCCTCCCGTCCCCACCCACACAACACCACCAAACGCACCAAACCCCAGGGACGTTGGGTCTCGGAAACAATCAAATCAAATATATATGGTTCCTTACGTTCCCAACGATGCAGGTTTAATAATAATAAGAAGAATACAAGTGGCATAAAATAAAATACACAAGAGTGGAGCTGTATACAGGAAGTACCAGTACCAGAGGTACGAGGTATTTGAGGTAAATATGTACATGAAGGCATGGTAAAGTGACTAGGCATCAAGATAGATAATAATAAGATTAAAATAAACACAGTAGCCACAGTGTCATCACCAGTGGAAAATCTGAAGTATACAGAGGCCAGGGAGCATCTGTTGAGTCTATCAGTAAATTCCCAGTCCTGCTGTTCCTCTACAGAACAAACATGTCAGACAGGAGATTTACACTGGCATGGAAACCACACAGACATACCAGCTAGGTAGCTCAAGATCCGTTGTGAAATTAGACATCCGTCCAAGTAAGAAGGACGTTGGGAGATGACGTCAAAACCGGCCACTAGGGGCAAAGTTGAGTGCAATTACCATCAAGTAGGCTTGGGTTTTAATAGGGCATTGTAGATGGGGATGGAGGATGGGTGTAAGCCGCGACCTCTGACTCCGAGGGTTCCATGTTCAATCCCAATTAGAATTTTTTATTTGTTTACCCTATCCCAAACCTTAACTCTTAACTTAAGCGTTCGCAATTAATACCTCAATTAAACCTTAGAAATGTGATGTTTATGGATAGGGTTTGGACATTTGATTTTGCAGTGAGATCTGCACATCAAATCAAATTGTATTCATCACATGCTTAGTTAACAACAGGTGTAGGCTAACAATGAAATGCTTACTTACAGGTCTTCCCCAAAAAAATGCAGAAAGAAAGAAAATAATAGAAAGTAATAACATGTAACAATAAATACACAAAGAGTAACAGTAATTTGTCTATCTACACGGTGTATACACCAGTGCCGAGTACCGAGTGCCGAGTCAATGTGCAGGGGTACAAGGTAGTTAGGGTAGATATGTACAGTTGAAGTCGGAAGTTTACATACACCTTAGCAAATACATTTAAACTCAGCTTTTCCCAATTCCTGACATTTAATCCTAGTAAAAATTCCATGTCTTTGGTCAGTTAGGATCACCACTTTATTTTAAGAATTTGAAATGTCCGAATAATAGTAGAGAGAATGATTTATTCAGCTTTTATTTCTTTCATCACAATCCCAGTGGGTCAGAAGTTTACATACACTCAATTAGTGTTTGGTGGCATTCCCTTTAAATTGTTTATCTTGGGTCAAACGTTTCAGGTAGCCTTCCACAGCTTCCCACAATAAGTTGGGTGAATTTTGGCACATTCCTCCTGACAGAGCTGGTGTAACAGAGTTAGGTTTGTAAGCCTCCTTGCTCGCACATGCTTTTTCAGCTCTGCCCACACATTTTATACAGGATTGAGGTCAGGGCTTTGTGATGGCCATTCCAATACCTTGACATTGTTGTCCTTAAGCCATTATGCCACAACTTTGGAAGTATGCTTGGGGTAATTGTCCATTTGGAAGACACATTTGCAACCAAGCTTTAACTTCCTGACTGATGTCTTGAAATGTTGCTTCAATATATCCACATCATTTTCCTGCCTCATGATGCCATCTATTTTATGAAGTGCACCAGTACCTCCTGCAGCAAAGCACCCCCACAACATGATGCTGCCACCCCCGTGCTTCACGGTTGGGATGGTGTTCTTCGGCTTGCAAGCCTCCCCCTTTTTCCTCCAAACGTAACGATGGTCAATATGGCCAAAAATTTCAATTTTTGTTTCATCAGACCAGAGGACATTTCTCCAAAAAGTATGATCTTTGTCTCCATGTGCAGTTTCAAACCGTAGTCTGGCTTTTTATGGCGGTTTTGGAGCAGTGACTTCTTCCTTGCTGAGCGGTCTTTCAGGTTATGTCGATATAGGACTCGTTTTACTGTGGATATAGATATTTTTATACCTGTTTCCTCCAGCATCTTCACAAGGTCCTTTGCTGTTGTTCTAGGAATGATTTGCACTTTTTGCACCAAAGTGCGTTCGTCTTTAGGAGACAGAACGCGTCTCCTTCCTGAGTGGTATGATGGTTGCGTGGTCCCATAGTGTTTATACTTGCATACTATTGTTTTTACAGATGAACGTGGTACCTTCAGGAATTTGGAAATTGCTCCCAGGGATGAACCACACTTGTGGAGTCTACAATTTTTTTTTCTGAGGTCTTGGCTAATTTATTTTGATTTTCCTATACGGTCAAGCAAAGAGGCACTGAGTTTGTAGGCCTTGAAATACATCCACAGGTACACCTCCAATTGACTCAAATTATGTCAATTAGCCTATCAGAAGCTTCTAAAGCCATGACATAATTTTCTGGATTTTCCAAGATGTTTAAAGGTACAGTCAACTTAGTGTATGTAAACATCTGACCCACTGGAATTGTGATACAGTGAATTATAAGTGAAATAATCTGTCTGTAAACAATTGTTGAAAAATTACTTTTGTCATGCACAAAGTAGATGTCCTAACCGACTTGCCGAAACTATAGTTTGTTATCAAGACATTTGGGGAGTGGTTGAAAAACACTCCAACCTAAGTGTATGAAAACTTCCGACTTCAACTGTACATATCACCAGAAACAAAGTGACTAGGCAACAGAATAGATAATAAACAGTAGCAGCAGTGTATGTGATTAATCAAAAAAGTTAGTGCAAAAAAGGTCAATCCAGACAGTCCCATTAGATATTTGGTTAAAACCTGTTTGGGATATGGGGCAGCATTTTCACTTTTGCATGAAATGCGTGCCCAGAGTAAACTGCCTGCTAATCTGTCCCAGATGCTAATATATGCATATTATTAGTAGTATTGGATAAAAAACACTCTGAAGTTTCTAAAACTGTTTGAATGATGTCTGTGATTATAACAGAACTCATATGGCAGGTGAAAACCTGAGAAAAATACAACCAAGAAGTGGGAAATCTGAGGTTTGTAGTTTTTCAAAGCTTGGCCTACCGAATACACAGTGTCTATGGGGTTAAGTTGCACTTTCTAAGGCTTCCACTCGATGTCAACCGTCTTTAGAAACTAGTTTCAGGCTTCTGCTATAAAGGAGGGGGGAATGGGAGCTGAATGAGTCATGGGTCTGGCAGAGTGTCTCAGGCTCGTGACGCGCACTCCCGACAGAGTTAGCTCTCGTTCCAATGCTTTGCTGCAGACAATGGAATTCTCCAGCTGGAACATTATTGATGATTTATGTTAAAAACATCCTAAAGATTGATACCATACATCGTTTGATATGTTTCTACGACCTGTAACGGAACTTTTCGAGTTTTTGTCTGGACGCAGTGCTGTGTTCGCCTTAGCAATCACACTAGGATAAAGACCTCCTCCATTCCTGCCATTATTGAAAGAGATCGTGATACCTCACATCTCAAAATAGGGCTACTTAATGTTAGATCCCTCACTTCAAAGGCAGTTATAGTCAATGAACTAATCACTGATCATAATCATGATGTGATTGGCCTGACTGAAACATGGCTTAAGCCTGATGAATTTACTGTGTTAAATGAGGCTTCACCTCCTGGTTACACTAGTGACCATATCTCCCGTGCATCCCGCAAAGACGGAGGTGTTGCTAACATTTACGATAGCAAATTTCAATTTACAAAAAATAAATGACGTTTTCGTCTTTTGAGCTTCTAGTCATGAAATCTATGCAGCCTACTCAATCACTTTTTATAGCTACTGTTTACAGGCCTCCTGGGACATATACAGCGTTCCTCACTGGGTTCCCTGAATTGTCTCTGGACCTACTAACTGTCACAGTCATACTCTGGACCTAGTTTTGTCACATGGAATAAATGTTGTAGATTTTAATGTTTTTCCTCATAATCCTGGACTATTGGACCACCATTTTATTACGTTTGCAATCGCAACAAATAAAATGCTCACACCCCAACCAAGGAGCATCAAAAGTCGTGCTATAAATTCTCAGACAACACAAAGATTCCTTGATGCCCTTCCAGACTCCCTCTGCCTACCCAAGGACGTCAAAGGACAAAAATCAGTTAACCACCTAATTGAGGAACTCAATTTAACCTTGTGCAATACCCTATATGCAGTTGCACCCCTAAAAACTAAAAACATTTGTCATAAGAAACTAGCTCCCTGGTATACAGAAAATACCCGAGCTCAGAAGCAAGCTTCCAGAAAATTGGAATGGAAATGGCGCCACACCAAACTGGAAGTCTTCCGACTAGCTTGGAAAGACAGTACCGTGCAGTATCGAAGAGCCCTCACTGCTGCTCGATCATCCTATTTTTCCAACTTAATTGAGGAAAATAAGAACAATCCTACATTTATTTTTGATACGGTCGCAAAGCTAAATAAAAAGCAGCATTCCCCAAGTGAGGATGGCTTTCACTTTAGCAGTAATACATTCATGAACTTCTTTGAGGAAAAGATCATGATCATTAGAAAGCAAATTATGGACTCCTCTTTAAATCTGCGTATCCCTCCTAAGATCGAGAGACAATTAAGTGTTTTAGTACTATATCTCTTGACACAATGATGAAAATAATCATGGCCTCTAAACCTTCAAGCTGCATACTGGACCCTATTCCAACTAAACTACTGAAAGAGCTGCTTCCTGTGCTTGGCCTTCCTATGTTGAACATAATAAACGTCTGTCTATCCACCGGATGTGTACCAAACTCACTAAAAGTGGCAGTAATAAAGCCTCTCTTGAAAAAGCCAAACCATGACCCAGAAAATATAAAAAACTATCGGCCTATATCGAATCTTCCATTCCTCTCAAAAAAAATTTAAATGCTGTTGCGCAGCAACTCACTGCCTTCCTGAAGACAAACAATGTGTACGAAATGCTTCAGTCTGGTTTTTGACACCATCATAGCACTGAGACTGCACTTGTGAAGGTGGTAAATTACCTTTTAATGGCGTCAGACCGAGGCTCTGCATCTGTCCTCGTGCTCCTAGACCTTAGTGCTCCTAGACCTTAGATTGGAAACCCAAATTGGTCTACACGGACAAGTTCTGGCCTGGTTTAGATCTTATCTGTCGGAAAGATATCAGTTTGTCTCTGTGAATGGTTTGTCCTCTGACAAATCAACTGTACATTTCGGTGTTCCTCAAGGTTCCGTTTTAGGACCACTACTGTTTTCACTATATATTTACCTCTTGAGCATGTAATTCGAAAACATAATATTAACCTTCACTGCTATGCGGATGACACACAGCTGTACATTTCAATGAAACATGGTGAAGCCTCAAAATTGCCCTCGCTAGAAGCCCGTGATTCAGACATAAGGAAGTGGATGGCTGCAAACGTTCTGCTTTTAAACTCAGACAAAACAGAGATGCTTGTTCTAGGTCCCAAGAAACAAAGAGATCTTCTGTTGAATCTGACAATGAATCTTGATGGTTGTAAAGTCGTCTCAAATAAAACTGTGAAGGACCTCAGTGTTACTCTGGACCCTGATCTCTCTTTTGACGAACATATCAAGACTTTTTCAAGGACAGCTTTTTTCCATCTACGTAACATTGCAAAAATCAGAAACTTTCTGTCCAAAAATGATGCAGAAAAATGTATCCATGCTTTTGGTACTTCTAGGTAAGACTACTGCAATGCTCTACTTTCCGGCTACCCGGATAAAGCACTAAATAAACTTCAGTTAGTGCTAATTACGGCTGCTAGAATCCTGACTAGAACCAAAACATTTGATCATATTATTCCAGTGCTAGCCTCCCTACACTGGCTTCCTGTTAAGGCAAGGGCTGATTTCAAGGTTTTACTGCTGACCTACAAAGCATTACATGGGCTTGCTCCTACCTATCTTTCCGATTTGGTCCTGCCGTACATACCTACACGTACGCTACGGTCACAAGACGCAGGCCTCCTAACTGTCCTTAGAATTTCTAAGCAAACAGATGGAGGCAGGGCTTTCCCCTATAGAGCTCAATTTTTATGGAATGGTCTGCCTACCCATGTGAGAGACGCAGACTCGGTCTCAACTTTTAAGTCTTTACTGAAGACTCATCTCTTCAGTGGGTCATATGATTGAGTGTAGTCTGGCCCAGGAGTGTGAAGGTGAACGGAAAGGCTCTGGAGCAACGAACCGCCCTTGCTATCTCTGCATGGCCGGTTCCTTTCTCTCCGCTGGGATTCTCTGCCTCTAACCCTATTACAGGGGCTGAGTCACTGGCTTACTGGTGCTCTTTCATGCCGTCCCTAGGACGGGTGCGTCACTTGAGTGGGTTGAGTCACAGACGTGATCTTCCTGTCTGGGTTGGCGCCCCCCTTGGGTTGTGCCGTGGCGGAGATCTTTGTGGGCTATATTCGGCCTTGTCTCAGGATGGTAAGTTGGTGGTTGAAGATATCCCTCTAGTGGTGTGGGGGCTGTGCTTTGGCAAAGTGGGTGGGGTTATATCCTTCCTGTTTGGCCCTGTCCGGGGGTATCATCGGATGGGGCCACAGTGTCTCCTGACCCCTCCTGTCTCAGCCTCCAGTATTTATGCTGCAGTAGTTTATGTGTCGGGAGGCTAGGGTCAGTTTGTTATATCTGGAGTACTTCTCCTGTCTTATCCGGTGTCCTGTGTGAATTTAAGTATGCTCTCTCTAATTCCCTCTTTCTCTCTTTCTTTCTCTCTCTCGGAGGACCTGAGCACAAGGACCATGCCTCAGGACTACCTGGCATGATGACTCCTTGCTGTCCCCAGTCCACCTGGCCGTCCTGTTGCTCCAGTTTCAACTGTTCAGCCTGCGGCTACGGAACCCTGACCTGTTCACCGGACGTGCTACCTGTCCCAGACCTGCTGTTTTCAACTCTCTAGAGACAGCAGGAGCGGTAGAGATACTCTTAATGATCGGCTATGTAAAGCCAACTGACATTTACTCTTGAGGTGCTGACTTGCTGCACCCTCGACAACTACTGTGATTATTATTATTTGACCATGCTGGTCATTTATGAACATTTGAACATCTTGGCCATGTTCTGTTATAATCTCCACCCGGCACAGCCAGAAGAGGACTGGCTCTTCCTAGGTTTTGGCCTTTCTAGGGAGTTTTTCCAAGCCACCGTGCTTCTACACCTGCATTGCTTGCTGTTTGGGGTTTAGGCTGGGTTTCTGTACAGCACTTTGAGATATCAGCTGATGTAAGAAGGGCTATTTAAATACATTTGATTTGATTTGATTTGAATGAGTGTGGTCTTAGTGTCAGCATCTTTTTCTGGTGTTAAATGAACAGCTACGAAAAATATAAAAGAAAATACATGCATGCACACACATGCACACACATATACACATGCACATGTGCACACACGCACATACACACACATAGACGGACACATCCACAGACGGACGTACGCACAAACACACACGGAAAATGACATATACACACACTAACATGTAGACAGATACACACACACTCTCTCTCTCTCTCTCTCTCTCTCTCTCTCTCTCTCTCTCTCTCTTTCTCTCCCCATCTCCATTGATTAGGGACTGAAAAGGGCCTGACAGGAAAGAGTATAGGCATTATATCAATTAGTGTTCTCACAGTGACACAACACCCCTTACGCTGTCATGGCCTTACGGGTCAAAGTTGACGACAATCACAGAGGTCACTCCTAATGACCTCCCACTGTGTTTCTTTGTGTGTTTGTGGGTGCATGTGTTTATTTGTGTGTGTGTGTGTGCGTTTGTGTGTGTGTGTTTGTTTCTGTGTGTGTTTATTTGTTTGTGTGTATATGTGTTTGTTTGTGTGTGTGTGTGTGTGTGTTTACAGTTTTTAACAATCACTTTGGCACTAATTTCAGAACCTTGCAGTCATTTTTCAAAACTCTAGACACAAAACTCAAAACGGTCATCCCTTGTAACACAGGCTGTCCAATGTTCAAAACATTGCATTGTGCATTCCTATCTTTAAAGAAACCTTGCATTTGCAGATTCATTGGTTCAAATAACTCATTTATCATGAAATACCATAGGAACATTCATTTAGATCACCCACACACAAGATACCGATAGTTTCACTGTGTAGATGTTCATATAATCATTAAATATTGTAGTACAAAAGATGTGATACATGTTTCATTATGCTACTACACGTAAATGCATCACTGTAAAAGAACTAGTAGAGAGAATACTACAGACACAGTGGAATCATTGAACAAAATATGAAATTTATTGATGAAATACAATAAAATCACAACATAGGTTTCTTTGAATCAAAGCAAAATTTATTAGCTACAAAAAAGAAAAAACAGTTAAAGGTCAACTGCAGTGTTCCTCACCTGGCTTACTGTAAAAAGCTAAACAAAAGATTGATTACTGTACTTCTATATTTCCATCAACCCTGTCTTGTGGACTTGGCCACAGGTTCTCATCCACATCACAATGGATGTTTTCATTAGCCAAACATCTTGGGAAGAATCTTCGGGCATGGCGAATCCAGGCCTGACACTGGTCTGCCGTGATGTGCTTGACGCATGCGTCATCAATGGTCTGGAGAAGGGTGGCTTTTTTGCGAGGGCGCCTATCATATACCTTCCACTTCCATGTGGAGAAAAATGCCTCAATCGGGTTAAGGAAAGGAGAGTATGGGGGTAAGTACAGGGTGGTAAATTGTGGATGGGCCTGAAACAATGCTTGCACCATTTGAGCATGGTGGAACCTGACATTATCCCACACAATGACATAGGTCATGCCATCAGCTCTACAGACCTGATTTAGCTGATCAAGGAAGGTTACATTCGAACACCGAATCATGTGGCTGCCTGCAACTCAATATATAGAGTATATAGAGAAGAGAGCTTTAGATTTTGTTCGACCAAACATTAGAAGGGGCAAGATGCGCAATCTAAGCAACTTTGACTGTGGTATGATTGTTGATGCCACACATGGTGATTCCAACATCTCAGAAACAGCTGCCTTCCTGGGAATTTTATGCACTACAGTCTCTAGAGTTTACAGAGAATGGTGCGATAAACAAAAGGCATTCAGTGAGCGGCAGTTCTGTGGGCAAAAACACCTTGTTAATGAGAGAGGTCAGAGGAGAATGTTCAGACTCATTCAAGCTAACAGAAAGGCAGAAAACAGAAAGGCCACAAATGCTCAAATAACAGCTGTTTAAAACAGTGGTGTGCAGAAGGGAATCTCTTAACGTACAACACCGTGAATAATTCACGCTGTTGTGGAGGCAAAGTACCAGATAGGTGTACCTAATAAAGTGGCCGGTGAGTGTACAGTAATGTCAAATCTGAAAACATGGTCTGGAAAAGTGGTACATGGGACCATAGAAACAGTGTCTGATAAAGAATGATGATGAAATATTACATCCATAGATAATGTAGTCCAATTGGTTCATGTTCCACGGTAATTGGTGTCAAAAGATCTCGTTATCCTGAACCTTTCATGATCTAAACATGGAATATTGTTTGTCAGTTTCCATAAAACTATGCATTAAGAGTAATGCAAAAGTTACTTCTCATTTTGAGCAGTTGTATCAATTGATAGTTAGATCATTGAAATTAAATTAATAGACAGTCATTTCAGATGTAATGTGTGAATTGCATTTTGAAATGGTAATACTTTGATGTTAAGTTGTATCATTTTGAACAGGTGATTTTAGTTCAATGAACAAATGATCTTAGCTTTTTGTGTATTGTATCCAAGCAACTGGAAAAAGTGTTAGAGTTTTGAAAAAATTGCATTTTGATCATTGGTTGTGAGTTTTGTGTCTAGAGTTTTGAAAAATGACATCAAGGTTCCGAAATTAGTGCCAAAGTGATTGTAAAAAACTGTATTTGTGTGTGTGTGTGTTTATTTTTGTGCATTTCTCTCTCTAGATTGGACCTTTCAATCTCCCTTCTCTTCCTATCCACCTTGACATGGAATACGACTGTGTCTGCGGCCAGTGGCCCAAGCAGCAACCAAGCAGGAACATACTTGTGTGTGTGTTAGTGTATGTGTGTGTATACATGCGTGTGTGCTTGTTTTCTGACTCTTGTGTCTGGATTGGAATATATTACTATCCTTTCCCTAGACCTTTCAAATTGGCTTTGTTATACATCCAGGACTCTATGCAAACACAGTCATCTCTCTCTAGATCAAGTTGTAATACAAGTTTGCTGTGTGTGTGTGTGTGTGTGTGTGTGTGTGCGTGTGTGCGTGTGTGCGTGTGTGTGTGTGTGTGTGTGTGTGTGTGTGTGTGTGTGTGTGTGTGTGTGTGTGTGTGTGTGCGTGCTTGAGCATTTGTGTGTGTGCGTGTATGTGTATCTGTGTGTGTATGTGAGTGTCTGTGTGTGTGTGTGTGTGTGTGTGTGTGTGTGTGTGTGTGTGTGTGTGTGTGTGTGTGTGTGTGTGTGTGTGTGTGTGTGTGTGTGTGCATGTGTGTGTGTGTGTGAGTGTCTGTGTGTGTGTGTGTGCATGTGTGTGTGTGTGTGAGTGTCTGTGTGTGTGTGTGTGCATGTGTGTGTGTGTGTGTGTGTCTGTGTGTGATTGTTTGTAAACAGAGCCAAGCAGACAGAAAGGCTCTAATCAACTGTGAAAAATGTTCCCCTTATCACTACACATCAATAAATAGACCTATTCTCATGCTGTGTGTATGTGTTTGTTTGTGTGGGTAGGTGTGTGCGTGCACATGTGTGTGTGTATGTGTTTGTTTGTGTGGGTAGGTGTGTGCGTGCACATGTGTGTGTGTGAGTTTGCGTGTGCTTCAGACCTGGGTAGAAAATATTTGTATTTTGTAGTTTATTTGAAAACATCACATTTTCAAATACTCAAGGTAGTCAAAGGGTAGTGGAAAATGTAGAGAATCCACTGAAGGCAAGTATTTCCTTTGATATTTATATACAGGTCTCAGAAAAACAAATAATATTTTAAAGCACAAATAATGGCATTTTAATGAATTTGTCCTCTTTTCTTTAAAATATTTGAACGTATTTTGAATACCTCTATATATTTATTTGATGACTGCGAAATATTTGATGAAGAACCCAAAAACTACAACAATTAGTTTAGGTATTCTAGATACATGATCATTATTACATGGTTTGTACGTCTTTCAGGTATGAATCTTAATATATAGCCTATAATTAAATAGTTCATGATTGAATCAAATAAAACATGGCAAACATTCACATTTATCAATCTAAATAATGGAAAGGGATACAAATGTAAATCAATCAGGCATTTAGGTACATCTAGGCAATTGTTCGTGAGGGACATGGACTCATCTCAACATTGGAGTTGGAACGGTTGTCTAAAATACATTTTCTTAATGATTTAAACATAAGGTACAGTAACACTTGACATCAAGTTCATATAACGTACATATACAATATACCATATATGTAGTAACCTTGTGATTACTACAATAGCAACATGGTTATTAAATAAGACTTTAGATATTGGTTTATAATTTCAAAATAAGGGAGTTATTACACAAGTGGAATAAGGTACAATCACTAATCTTGTGCACAGTAATTTCAAAATCTCTCGGCTCATTGCTATGCAATTTAATTACCCAAGTATTATGTAACAGCATACTAATAAAATTGTGCTCTAAAAGTAATTACAGTGTTATTACACAGGCACAATAACTGTTATTGAGAATGTTAACAGTAACGGTTAAAATATAGCTATTAAGTGTCTAAGGGAACTAAATATAAAAAACTTGACAGCCAAGGTGGGTGGAAAATCATGTTAATAGCTTATTAAACCATCCCTTTAAATATGGTTTACTGTGTGTTTGAAATAAGAACACTCAGATAGACAAAGAGGTTCTAAAATGTTTTTGTCTAGCATCCAACTCCCTGTCTGCAATGTTTTCACTTTTCTTTGAATTTCTCTGCAGTATTTTCAGGTATCATAACATGTATTACAGCTTTCAACCTTTTCAGTGGCATGTTGAAAGAGGCATACTGTAGTTTAGTGTCACAACTAATTTATGTAAAAATATCATTGGTTGATTGGTTTGACTTGATTATCTACACCTGGGGTCTGTTCAGGAGAAAGGAAATATACAGAATATTCAGATAGAAATGTATTGTGTAGATCAAATTTGATCTCCTGTCAGATAGATTGGAATAGTACAGGAGATTGTGTTTGGTCTATTCATTATATCTGCAACATGCAGTTCCTGAGTTTTTTGTTATGTTTGTTTTAACCCTATCCGAAACCTCAACCCTTATCGTAACCATTCAGAATTAATACCTAATCTTAACCGTCAAAATTGGATGATTATCCCCCGTCTGAACAAACGTTGAATACTGAAGTCAAACAATGTCAGTGTGAGATCTTGTTGGGAAAGCAGGGTGGAGGACATCAGCCAGGCTTGACAGTCTGACAGAAGCTGATGGAGGATCTAAATTAGTTTGATATTGGCCATGTCTGTGTGTGTGTGTGCGTGTTTGTGTGTATACGTGCGTGTGGATATGCATCCTTGTGAGTGTGTTTGTGTGTCTTTGTGTGTATGCACGTGCACATGTGCTGGTGTGCATGTGTGTGTCAAGAGGACCAGGGGACAAAGCTGGCTCCTGTCTGTGTCCTGGGTCCCTCATCAGGCCCTCATTAGTCACGCTAAGTGACCTTTGAGGAGGTGAAGATAGACAGGAGATGGGACACAGCCAGAAAGTCTATCTCCCTCTCCTTCTCCTTCTCTCTCTTGTCCCTCTCCCTTGCTAGCTCTCTGTCTGTATGTCTGTCCCTCTCTCTCTTTCCCTTCTCTCTCTCTTTTCTCTATCCTGTCTGTCTGTCTCTCTCTCACTCTCACTCTTTCTCTCTCTCCCTCCCCCCTTCTCTCTCTTTATCGCTCTCTCCTCCTTCACTCTGTCTCTTCCCTCCCCTCCTGGGTGGTTCAGTGGTTCCAGAGACGGTTCAACAGAGGAAGGTTTTTATATCTCATACAAATACAGTACAGCATTGTCTAAGAATGTATTTGGAGAAAGTGTGAACTATCAACTCATTTGAATGTTTGTTATTGGATGTTTATTTGTGTGTGTTCATTTTAGTGTGTCAGAAATGCAGCCTCTGTCTGTTGGAATCATCTTACTATTTTTATCCATCTTTCTTTCTCCTCTCTCTCTCTCTCTCTCTCTCTCTCTCTCTCTCTCTCTCTCTCTCTCTCTCTCTCTCTCTCTCTCTCTCTTCATCTCTCCCTTTTTTCTTTCTCTCGCTTTCCCTCTCTCTCTTTATTTATTTATTTATTTCTCTCTCTCTATCTCGCTCTCTGTATCTCTCTCTCTCTCTGTCTCTCTCTCTCCCTCCCTCCCCTTGACCCGGGTAGCAGCTCCAGCCCGGGGGGACTATGTGTGTCTGTGTGTAGCCTGATTAGAGGCAGTGTGGGCTGGGGAGAGCTGGGCGTTGTGCTGGGCTGTCTGGAGCTCCTCCAGACATATTCAGACCTGCTACTGAGGAGACAGGCTGGAACGTGGGAGGAAACGCACACACATACACACACACATACAAGGACCAGAGAAGGAGGACACCCACATAATCGCTAGTGCTGCCTGGAGAAAAGGCACTTAGAAAAGGTGACTTAGCCCTCTGAGACAGAGGCTGTTGTGTGTGCGCTCGTGTGTGTGGTCCCTTGTTTTACTATCTTATCCCTTCTTAGACTTGAGTTAGTATTAGAAATGTAGAAAGAGAAGCAAACAAAAATGCCTAAAAGTTCCATAGAGTAAACAACGTTAGATAGTGAATGCCAAAATCACATATATCTTTTGGTTTGAAAATAAATGGCACCATTAAGATAGTTATCTTTATAAAAATGTCAACTATATTTGATTTATTTACTTTTGCAAAACAATAAAAAGTGGTTCAGTAACAGAACTACTTAAAGTTTTAAAGGGTTAAAAACATAACTGCGTAAGTTAAATTAATCTTTTCATGAATTCAGGTGCTATGTCTGTATTTATGATTACTGGTGTACCATACCATAAAGTATAATTCAAGCAAATTATAACAAATTCATTTTTTTCATTTTAAAGTTGAACGCTGTCACTTTACAGCCCTTTTACTACTGGACTTGTCATCTGGTATGTAATGTGACATTTCTTCTAACAAAAAGTACTCTCTGGTCTATATTACACTCAATTCCCAAATGAACCGATATGTTCTCACAATATATTTTAATACATAGGTAAATACCTGGTAACTAGAGAAATCAAGCGTTACTAAAAAGTGACATATTTCAATAGTGTTAGTGAAACATAGTGAGAACCAGAGAGTTCACCACCCAATGGGTAGTTTTATTCCATAATATGAGTCTCTCTCTGGCCTCTCTTCTTTTTCTTTCTGTTGTCAGATTTAGTATCCTTCTCTCTCTATCTCTTTCTGAGGAGTAGGCCTATGGTCCCAATGCAGGCTGCTCTGTACGATAGTCAGTGGCAGCATCAATCCATCCATCCATCCATATCTTCTTCTTTCTAGGAATCCATCCATCCATATCTTCTTCTTTCTAGGAATCCATCCATCCATATCTTCTTCTTTCTAGGAATTCATCCATCCATATCTTCTTCTTTCTAGGAATTCATCCATCCATATCTTCTTCTTTCTAGGAATCCATCCATCCATATCTTCTTCTTTCTAGGAATTCATCCATCCATATCTTCTTCTTTCTAGGAATTCATCCATCCATATCTTCTTCTTTCTAGGAATCCATCCATCCATATCTTCTTCTTTCTAGGAATTCATCCATCCATCTTCTTTTTGATATTTCTGATATCAACAACCAATTATTATAATTTTTTCATTTAATTAACTTTTTCATTCTTATCTACATAAAATGAGAAACATAACAAGGAATGGAAACACGTTATTTGAATATTCCATAATGTTTCTGTGTAGGCCTGCAAAATTCCGATAACTTTCCCAAAATTCCTTGGTTTTCTAGAAATCCTGGTTGAAATACTCCTGGAATCGGGAGGGAATAGAGAGGACGTGGATATTCTCCAATAAGGTTTTCTGAAAAACCTTGGAATTTTGCATCGTCTGTGTTTTCAGGAAATACCTGATCCAGCTCAGTCATGATTTTGAGCGTATGACAGAACATTCAAATAAGGTGTCATCAGTAGCTACCTAACTTTCTATATCCACTCTGGACAGACAGGTAACTTGTCCATTTCAGTGTCTACTGAACACACAAACGGCTTTGCTAAGGGCACAACCTTTAACTCAAACTTTACACATGCATTTTCTCTTACCCCTTTTTCTCAAAAGCATAAACTCTCCCTTTTGACTATTAATAAATCTTGAAGCTTGCTTTACTCCAATGTCTGCATTCTTTCAAAGAATTATAAAATCATTCAAAGCACCAAAAGCATTGTCCTTACCGCAATCTGTGCAAGTCTTACCATACATTTTACTAACCCCCTCTGCTATCGTCATAATGATAAGGGGACATCTGTAAAATATACATGTGATTGTTTTATTTATAGGATCTAACAATCTAATAGTGTCTTGGAGGATCCCGCCACCTTGTGTCTGTGATAAACGCGGACTCCAAAATGGCAGGTTAGTAACACCACCACCTCTGTATCAAAAATCTGTAGTAACCATCTCAAAAACAGGACAGTCTGGGTTTCTTTGGGGCTCTCAGGTCAGGTATAAAATAGTGCTACTGTATGGTAGGGGCTAGGGTAGGGGCTAGAGAAGGGGTAGGGGCTAGAGAAAGTGCTACTGTAGGGTAGGGGCTAGGGAGTGAGTTATCAGAATAGTCTACACGGGGTGGGTGGGTAGCAGAAAGGAGATTGGGCCACAAAAAGGTTAAATGTTTGGACTAGTGGTCTGGAGGGGTCTGGAGGGTTCTAGAGGGTCTGGAGGGGTCTAGAGTGGTCTGGAGGGGTCTAGAGGGTCTGGAGGGTCTGGAGGGGTCTGGAGGGGTCTAGAGGGGTCTGGAGGGGTCTAGAGGGTCTGGAGGGGTCTAGAGGGGTCTAGAGGGTCTGGAGGGGTCTGGAGGGTCTGGAGGGGTCTAGAGGGTCTGGAGGGGTCTACAGGGGTCTAGAGGGGTCTGGAGGGTCTGGAGGGGTCTGGAGGGGTCTAGAGGGTCTGGAGGGGTCTGGAGGGGTCTGGAGCCGAGGGGCATGGAGGGTGTTTTCTAGAGCATGGTGGGATATGTGGGAGACTGGTGTGAGACTGGGCGAGACTTGGGAGAGAGACTGGGGAGACTTGGGTGAGACTGAGGGATAGATAGCCAGGTGAGAACTAGCCCGAGTGCCAGTCTGTTTGTGCTATCATACCCAACTCCCTGTCACTCATTGTCATTTTGGCTTGACAAGGACAGAAATGGAGTTCGCAAGAGCACAAAGAGATCTGGGACCAGACTAGATGGGAATACTAATCCGATACTAATAGGATATGAGAGGTATTTGTGAGATATGAACAGTGGCTTAGTGGAGAGTATACCCAGGTATACGCCGTATACCCCAAAAAATGTAAGTGGAAGTATACTCACTTCTTAATCGCCCGTGAGCACTGCATACCCTCACTTCTTTTTTTTTTATACCCCTTTTATCTCCCCAATTTCATGGTATCCAATTGGTAGTAGTTACAGTCCTGTCTCATCGCTGCAACTCCTGTACGGACTCGGGAGAGGCAAAGGTCAAGAGCCATGTGTCCTCAACCATACTGCTTCTTGACACAACGCACATCCAACCCGGAAGCCAGCCGCACCAATGTGTCAGAGGAAACACCATACACCTGGCAACCTGGTCAGCGTGCACTGTACCCAGCCCGCCACAGGAGTCGCTAGTGCACAATGAGACAAGGATATCCCTGCCAGCCAAACCCTCCCTAACCCGGACAATTGTGCGTCACCCCATGGACAGAGCCTGGGCTTGTATCCAGAATCTCTGGTGGCACAGCTAGCACTGCGCCACCCGGGAGGCCTCTACCTTCATTTCTTAATGAGTGTACTTCTAGGGTAATGGCGGTATACATCGGATCAATTATGTAGTACAAAAAAGAAATAATGCACAAAGTATCCTACACAGACGCAAGGCACGTGAAATACATTACATTACCAAAAGTATGTGGACACCTGCTCGTCGAACATCTCATTCCAAAATCATGAGCATTAATATGGAGTTGATCCCCCTTTGCTGCTATAACAGCCACCACTCTTCTGGGAAGGCTTTCCACTAGATGTTGGAACATTGCTGCTGGGACTTCCCAGGGCACTGATGTTGGATGATTAGGCCTGGCTCACAGCCATTCCAATTCCTCCCAAAGGTGTTTGATGGGGTTGAGGTCAGGGCTCTGTGCAGGCCAGTCAAGTTCTTCCACACCGATCTCGACAAACCATTTGCGTATGGACCTCGCTTTGTGCGTGGGGGCATAGTCATGTTGAAACAGAGAAGGGCCTTCCCCAAACTATTGCCACAAAGTTGGAAGCACAGAGACGTCTAGAATGTCATTGTATGTTGTAGTGTTAAGATTTCCCTTCACTGGAACTAAGGGGCCTAGACCGAACCATGAAAAACAGCCTCAGACCTTTATTCCTCCTCCACCAAAAATTACAGTTGAGACTATGCAATGGGGCAAGTAGCGTTCTCCTGGCATCCACCAAACCAAGATTAGTCCGTCGGACTGCCAGCTGGTGAAGCGTGATTCATCACTCCAGAGAACGCATTCCCACTGCTCCAGAGCCCAATGGCTTCGAGCTTTACACCACTCCAGTCGACACTTGGAGCTTAGGCTTGTGTGTGGCTGCTGGGCCATGGAAACCCATTTCATGAAACTCCCGAAGAACAATTCTTGCGCTGATGTTGCTTCCAGAGGCAGTTTGGAACTCGGTAGTGAGTGTAGCAACAGAGGACAGACATTTTTTTTACGTGCTACACGCTTCAGCACCCAGCAGTCCCATTATGTGAGCTTGTGTGGCCGACCACTTCGCGGCTGAGCCATTGTTGCTCCTAGATGTTTGCACTTCACAATTACAGCACTTACAGTTGACCAGGTTAGCTCGAGCAGGGCAGACATTTGACAAACTGACTTGTTGGAAAGGTAGCACCCTATGACCGTGCCACGTTGAAAGTCACTGAGCTCTTCAGTAAGGCCATTCTACTGCCAATGTTTGTCTATGGAGATTGCGTGGCTGTGTGCTCGATTTTATACACCTGTCAGCAATGGGTCTGGCTGAAATACCCAAATCCACTAATTTGAAGGGGTGTCCAAATACTTTTATAAATATCGTGTATATTCACATGCGAGCTGCACACATAGCCTAGTTTCAGAGCAGACAGCAAGAGCGCGCAGCTATCAACTGGCTGTTTCATGGAGCAGCTCACAGAAGAACGACATCGATTAGTAGGGTAGGTAGGAAAGACGTTTCAACTTTTGATATCTACCAGTAAATGCTAACTAAGGCAACAATGGGTATGCAAACCAGGTATTGAAAAAGTGTCCGAAATCGGTGTGCAATTCAGTCATCATGGGCTGTTTGAATGAAAATGTCTGGCAAAAAAACTTTCCAATTAAATGTTGACTACAAAGTAGGCCTACCTGGTAGAATGATATCATGATGATCCGTATCAATTGGGAGGGCATTTGTTTTACAAACTCTGTCATCACAAGTAGGACATTGTACAGTAGAAAAACACCACTTGCCAAATTCCGCCCTACAAAGGCAAAATGCAGTAACTACGGATTTGTTCAAAAGTCTTTGATCCATTCTAATGGCTAAGTATATTATCTGATTAATGTGGAATTAAGTTTCCTGACACAATAACAAACCAGTTGATCAGAGGATATCATTGAGTATCAGAGAATGTTGTCTGTCTAGACAGAAAAATACTTTGAAGACAGATCATACAGTCAAAACATATGTAGTTACTGTATTTTGCATTTCTAGTGCATAAATGGTATCTTGCTAGGTGCACAACTGAATTAATGGGCAACTACTACCTGCCAAAAATATTTTATTACGATTTTTCCCAGGCCTCAAAAATGGTCCCCTGATGTGGTTTAAGCGTTATTGTGGACTTAGAACATACATTTGTTATCGTTTTTCTATATATAAAAAAGTGTGATTCTGAGAGTGAAAACCTGAAAAATCTATAGGAAAATACATAAAAACTATAGGAAAATATATATATTTTTTGCCTTTCCTTTGATGGGCGGGCCATTTGAGATTATTTTGGGCAGAATTAGAGTATACCCACTTCTACAGGCATCACAACACCACTGGATATGAAGGATACATCTCCACGGTGTCACAGCAAAACAGTATGATAGGTAGGACAATGGAAGGATAGACGGGAGAGGGAGGGACAACTGGGGAAGACTGGGAGTAGGGTTGTGATTGTTGTATCACTAAGGTCACTGGAAGACAGTATGATAGGTGGGACACTGATGACTCTTCATGTACTTAATGGCGAACTTCAACTCCTTGCTCTTCTTCTCCCATTTATGGATGGACATGAGCAGCAGCTGCTGGTCCACCTTACGACCCATGATGAGGAAGTTACTGCCAAGACTGTCGAGCTGAGCACAGGGGCAGTTGGCTCCATTCTTTATGTACAGTGTCAGCTTCTTCAAGTCCTTCTTACGCAGGACACCCATCTTGAGCACCTTCTTCTTCTTCTGGGCAGCGATGAGTTTACGGTCGCCCTTCTCTTTCTTCACTTCTTTGATCTTCATCTTGATAGCTATGGGAGAAGGGAGAGAGAGAGAGGACGTAGAGAGGGAGTGAGGAGAGAAGCGGAGAGGGAGGGAGGAGGGAGAGAGAAAGGAGAGAGCGAGAAGGGAAAGTGACAGAGAGAGAGAGATGGAGAGGGAGGAAATATGAAGAGATATACAGAATTGGATCAATGACATCAATTTTATTTCAGATGATCATCCTAATGATTGTGTTGCCTTTAAACAACATATTTAACTTATTTGAATCTATGGTAGGGTAAACAGAGACAACTTCAATCCATGAGCTAAACAAACAAAACATACAATCCATTCTTTTGCAAATCAAATCAGCCTAACATTGGACTTGATCATTCAAAGACTACAGTATATGAAAAGCTAATCATGTGTTTTAGGTTGTGACTTGGCCATTGCTTTGACAGCACACAAATGCATGCACGCACACACGCACGCACGCACACACGCAGATGCACACACACACGTTAGATCCCGCCCCAGGCACAGGGGTCCTCTACACCTCTCTAGATCAGGGTTTCCCAGTCCTGGGGCCCCTCCCATGGGTGCCTACACAGCTGATTCAAATAATCAAAGCTTGATGATGAGTTGCTTATGTTCTGAATTAGCTGTGTAGTGCTAGGGCAAAAACCAAAAGGTGCACCCACCGGGGGCCCCAGGACCGAGTTTGGGAAACCCTGCTCTAGAGGGTCATCATTTACCCCTGACACAACTAATCGCTATTACCTTGGGACTGCCTCAAGACTACATCCTCTGTGTGTGTGTGTGTGTGTGTGTGTGTGTGTGTGTGTGTGTGTGTGTGTGTGTGTGTGTGTGTGTGTGTGTGTGTGTGTGTGTGTGTGTGTGTGTGTGTGTGTGTGTGTGTGTGTGTGTGTGTGTGTGTGTGTGTGTGTGTGTGTGTGTGTGTGTGTGTGTGTGTGTGTGTGTGTGTGTGTGTGTGTGTGTGTGTGTGTGTGTGTGTGTTTGTGTCCGCCCTAATCGTTGTCCCTCTATTGAGCACCTAAACACTACAATGGAAAGTTACACTGGCGGATGTGTCCCAAAATGGCATACAAAGTAACACACTATAAAAGGAAAATGATGCCATTTGAAACGCAGCCCATGACAAACGTTTTTATTCTCTTACTTACTGAAACCCAGTTATAAAGCATTTATAATGTAAATATTCCTACATGTGGCACTGTATATTCCTCTATATGGTTGTTTACATTTTGGTGAATCACAAATAGATAGCAACAGCGTAGATACGTATATGCTATGACAAACAGAGTATTAAGCTAGTGACTCCAATACATTCATTTATACAGCTTAATGTATACACGTGAAGGCGGGTTAAATGGGACTGCTCTGTGCGTGTGTGTGTGTGTGTGTGTGTGTGTGTGTGTGTGTGTGTGTGTGTGTGTGTGTGTGTGTGTGTGTGTGTGTGTGTGTGTGTGTGTGTGTGTGTGTGTGTGTGTGTGTGTGTGTGTGTGTGTGTGTGTGTGTGTGTGTGTGTGTGTGTGTGTGTGTGTGTAACAGAGAGGAATTCTCCATGCGAACACACCCTGACAGGCAAAATTAATCATGTTGAGGGTAAGGACCAATGTTGGTATGAAACATTGCTATGTTTCCAAACCGCCTGGAAGATTGCCATTTCACTTCTCGCCTGCTCTTTTATAAACATACATTTCATAAGTTTCATACACACATATACACACATGGTCTTAGTATGTTCAGGGGAATATGTGTCTGTTTAGTGTTTGTGTGTCCCACTGACTAGGATTTGACCTGAGACATTGCACAAAATAATGCAAGTAACATACAATAAAATGGCCATGGAAAGAGTTGTCTCTGCAGGTTGGATGGCTAGGTGGGCCTACTTCACACACAAACACACCACACACACACACACACACACACACACACACACACACACACACACACACACACACACACACACACACACACACACACACACACACACACACACACACACACACACACACACACACACACACACACACACACACACACACACACACACACACACACACACACACACACACACACACACACAATGATGAAAGCTTCAAAGGGGTCAGCTGTAAGTAAAATGCCCTGTGTGCCCACCTAGAGATATGTCATAAGTAATGTTCTCAGAGTCTGTGTGTGAGTGAGTCTGGCCTATGTCCTGATGACAAGCTCAACCTGCTTTATACAATGAAAATGAAAGGAGCGAGAGAACGAGGGGGACAGACAGACAGAGACCGAGAGAGACCGAGAGAGACCGAGAGAGACAGAGAGAAACCAAGAGAGAGGCAAAGGAGGAGAAAGTGACGGAGAGAGAGAGAGAGAGAGAGAGAAAGAGAGGGCCTGTCATTTTGAGCAGAAACAGCACTTCCTGGGGCGAGAGCACGTCAGCCTCACTAACACGCAGGTGTTGGGTATTTACAGGACCACACCTAAGAGGGTTATACCTAGCAGGTCCACAGCCAAGTCTCTCTGGGACTGCTTTGCTTGGTCAGCAGTTTATTGCCAGTGACTGACTGGATATCCAGCTGCCCAGTGGGTAAAAACCTGACAACATCAAATCAACGTCCAATTTTGGTTGCCTGATTGACAAAAAACTTTAATTCAACTTGAAATCATGTCGAAGTTACTTTCTACGCAATAGCCGGAAGACAGCTAGTTTCCATCCTCCTCTGGGTAAATTAAATGCAATACCGGAACTAGGAGGCTCGTGGTTCTCACGCCCTTCCATAGACTTACACAGTAATTATTACAACTTCCGGAGGACGTCCTCCAACCTATCAGAGCTCTTGCAACATGTTGTCCACCCAATCAAAGAATCAGAGAATGAAACTAGTACTGAAAGTATACGCTACAGCTAGCTAGCATTGCAGTGCATAAAATGTGGTAAATGTGATGAGTGAGTCCAGGTGAGTCCAATATCGCTGATGCGCGTGATGAGGGAAGGCAGGTGTGCGTAATTGATGACAGGAGTGCATGATGCAGGGCAGCCTGGTGCCCTCAAGCCCCAGGAGGGGAAGAGCGGGAGCAGACGTGACAGTACCCCCCACTCTTGGGGAGCCACCCGGCGTCCCACCGGGGCGAACCGGCCGAGACATGGGCGCTGGGCAAGCCTGTTGGTGTGTGGGAGCCCAACGAACCAGCAGGAGTGTGAGAGTCTGGCGAGCCGGCTGAGGCATGGAAACCAGACAATCTGACTGAGGCAAGACGCCTGTTGATCCTGCTGCAGCGATGGAGCCCGAAGATCCAGTGGAGAGTGACGTGGGATGGGAAGCCGACGAGCCAACAGAGGCTAGGAAACCTCTCGAATCCGCCCGGGCGTGAAAGCCTGACGGGCTGGCTTAGGCACCCCCAGTTCCATCGGTTGCGGAATCCACCCCGACATCACCAACAAAACAAAAAACAAAACAAAAAAACTCCTGGACCGGCTAGGCGAACAAGACCTGATGATCCGGCTGAGGCCTGACGTGAGATGGGTGCCTTCCAAGCCAACCGGGGCAAGGAAACCTCTCGAGCCAGCTAGAGTGTGGAAGCCCGACGAGCTGGCTAGGCACCCCCGGTTCCATCGACGGCGACCCAGAGCCGACATCACAACCAACCGGAACGCCAGTACTCCCAGATGCTTCGGATGTCGGCTGATGCATTCTGTCACATGAATTGAAGCTGGACAGATGAAGCAGGTATGGGGAGTAAAATATTTTATAAATAACGGACATGGAATGAGACAGTAACAGCGTCAGCAAACAGGTAACAGAGAGCGGGAGCAGACGTGACAGAGAAAGACAATAGTTGAACAGTTTTGAATAAATTAATTTCATAAAAAATTAAGGAGAGGAGAGAGAGAGATAGCTATAATTGATTTAATTTCTTTATTTTTCACTTTCACTTAGTTAGGTAGCGAATGCAGCTAGTTAATTTAGCCTACTCAAACACCCGGCTCAAACAGAGAGGGATTATAGCTAGCTGGCTATAACTATCCAACACGGGAACTCTTCCAAGTCAAGTTAAGCTTTTGGTTTTATTCATTTATTTCCACTGAGGCCGGTGTAACTGCCAAACTGCTTGCTGCTTGCTGCTGACTGTACACTGTACTTGTAACGGGTTTACTAACACGTTAGTTCTAGTATTTATGTTGACTATGCTGTTAACATGGTGACAATGATGTATGTTGTGTGTAGCAGTTAGCATTTATGATATGAAGGTTGGCTTGGAAACGTTTTTTTGCCTGGTCACAGGAAGCTGATGTGTTGTGGCCAGGCACAACTCTAACACCATCATTAAGTTTGCTGATGACACAACAGTGGTAGGCTTGATCACCGACAACGATGAGACAGCCTATAAGGAGGTCAGAGACCTGGCCGTGTGTTGCCAGGACAATAACTTCTCCCTCAACGTGATCAAGACAAAGGAGATGATTGTGGACAACAGGAAAAGGAGGACCGAGCACGCCCCCATTCTCATCGACGGGGCTGTAGTGGAGCAGGTTGAGAGCTTCAAGTTCCTTGGTGTCCACTTCACTAACAAACTATCATGGTCCAAGCACACCAAGACAGTCGTGAAGAGGGCACGGCAAAACCTATAGCTGCACCATCGAGAGCATCCTGACTGGTTGCATCACTGCCTGGTATGGAAACTGCTCGGCCTCCGACCGCAAGGCACTACAGAGAGTAATGCATACGGCCCAGTACATCACTGGAGCCAAGCTTCCTGCCATCCAGGACCTCTATGCCAGGCGGTGTCAAGCCCTAAAATTTGTCAAAAATTCCAGCCACCCAAGTCATAGACTGTTCTCTCTTCTACCGCACGGCAAGCGGTACCGGAGCGCCAAGTCTCGGTCCAAAAGGCTTCTCAACAGCTTCTACCCCCAAGCCATAAGACTCCTGAACAGCTAATCAAATGGCTACCCAGACTATTTGCATTGCCCCCCCTCTTTTACGCTGCTGCTATTCTCTGTTTATTAACTATGCATAGTCACTTCAACTCTACCTACATGTACATGTTACCTCAATTACCTCGACAAACCGGTGCCCCTACACATTGACTCTGTACTGATGCCCCCTGTATATCACCTCGCTATTGTTATTTTACTGCTGCTCTACTTTTATTTCTTATTTTTTACTTATCTATTTTTTTACTTAACACATATTTCTCTTAAAACTGCATTGTTGGTTAAAGGCTTGTAAGTAAGCATTGCACTCACTGTAAGGTCTACACCTGTTGTATTCGACGCATGTGACAAATAACATTTGATTTGTGGCAGTGAAGTCCACAAGCAAATGGAAGAGGTGAGAGGAGGAAAACGCATAGATGTGAGTAGGAATTATACAACAATCAATGTGATCATGCTGTTGTATGTTGGCTGCTATGAAAGTGAATTGTGTTTGTGTGTGTTCAGGGGTGTATTCATTCCGCCGATTCTGTTGAAAAACATTTCTTAAACTGAAGCAAACGGAATGAAACTGGGATAAACATACCTGAATTTGTCTAGTTTGCAAATTTTGCACTGATGATTACACCCTAGATCAGCTAGATGCAGGCAAGATTGTGCAAGGCGGTATTGAATGTGTCAATGTCTGTCACCTTGATGACTCAAATTTCTCTTGACCTGTGCACCTAGGTTGTACACTTTCATTCACAGGTTAGGTTGTAGTTCTATTTGGGAAACCTCATGATGCTTATAGGGAAAATGTTAGTATCATGTAGTAGCCTAAACCTATTGATGTTACATTGAGCTGGGTGAATGGAATATGAATGACAGTCATCCAATATGCTGTAATTAAAATAAGGCCATGCTCATAAAAAAAGTATTGTCCTCCCTCATCTTAAACGGCACCGACCGCACCTTGTGTGTGTGCATTTGCATGTGTGTTTCTGTGTGTCTTCAAATTGCTATCTGCCATCATACGCAATCATATTACATTCTAATGAGAGAGTTATTGCGTCATGCTTTTTCAAGCTAACCCTATTATTCTCCTTCATTCCCCCTGGACTCCACAATTTACCATTATTCAATCTCACAATTAAAACAGACAAATAAATATATCTAGATGAGTTTCTGACCTCATGTTAGATGACAAGAGATGTGTGTCTGTGACCTCATGCTAGATGACAAAGAATAGGACAGCAGTGTTGGCTGCTACTCTAAATGGGAAAGTGAATTAAGACATTGGATGTGTCCCAAATTGCATCCTATTCCCTATATGTGACAGACCGCCTTGATTCGGTCTTATATAGCAACATTTGAAATTGTGTTTTTTACATTGGATAAAAGCAGAGACACAGAACTACAAAATGGTATATCATACATTACATTTGAGAAACAATGGGAAGTAATTCTGCTTTGAAAGTTGATAAGCTTGTAACCTCACTTTTGAGATAATTGCCTTTGAATCTTTTTGTACCCACTGGAGAGCTCTTCCTTGCCTACACCCATTCCGCATTGTTCACACCCTCTTAAGCTGTAGCCCCACCCATCTCTTTAAGGGTTGATCCGTTCTGTCCTAACAACAGCAGTCAAGCACCCAAGTTAACAGGCTAAGGTTGGCTAGCTTGCAGCTCACTCATTTTACTCACCCTAGCAGAGCTGGACTGGCTGTTTTTATGTTATCCAGAGCGTTGGTGACTACAACTGTGCTGCTGGCAATGCTTTGTTCGTCATCAGATACGTCATCAGAGCGCACAATAGAACACTGTACTGTCTACACTCGGTTTGTTGTTAATATAATTATTTTTTTCATTAAATCGATTTTAAACAGAACTAAAGTTTTGTTGCTAAGGATTTCACGACGTGGATAGCCTTTACAGCTGGGACTGCACATTTCTGTTCCATTTTTTCCCCCCCTGTGGATTCCGCGAGTGCTCGCTGGCTGTACTACGGACACCTGTCATCGTCATGGGAAAGACTCATTGTTATCTTTTCGTAGAACAACTGGTTGCAGTAAAGAGCCAACCGGGATACTAAGGAGATCCTGAGGGAAATCGATGAGTACCAACAGCTTTACATTATGGAAGAACAACATACTCCATCATGGAAAGACTACCTCACAAAAGAACTTCAACCCGCCAAAGAAAAGAAAGACGGTGTCTACAGACACGGACGATTTACTTACCATTGAAGTAGAGGCTAGTGCTCTGGCTGGAATCCATGCAATACTGGAAAAGTTATGTGAGGAGGTAGCAGGGCTGAGGGGGAGTTTGGAGTTCAGCCAGAGTGAAATTCTCACGCTCCAAGGAGAAAACAAGGCACTCACAGCCAAGGTAAAAATCCACGATTTCAAAATGGATTGTCTACTCAGGGAAAACAGGGTGATGAAGGAGTCGCTACTAGACATACAAAGTCGTAGCATGCGCGAAAATCCATTTTTTTCGGGGATTCCTGAGGACGCATCCAATAATCCAGACTTCGCGATCAGAGAATTCATGCAATCCATCTTGAAACTTCCTCCAGAGACTGTAAACAAGGTGGCTTTCCACTGAGTACACAGACTTGGAGCTCAGAGCGACAAGACCAAGGGTCCCCGACCGATCATCGCAAAATTTGAATACTACCAACAAAAGGAGCTGATCAAAAGCAGGGGAAGGGAGCTAAAGGGACCAAATGTTTAGTCTCAATGACCACTTTCCAAGGGAGATAAACAAACGTCATAAGAGGCTGTAGCCGGTACAAAGACAAAGGAAAGTATGGGAACTGTAAAAATATCTGAACATCATGAAGTGGATATGAACACACAAGTACTCAATTGCATGCTCGCTTACACATACGGACTTATACATACAGTACACATACACACCTGATCTCGCTGTCTTCTCTCACTCTCTCTCTTTTCTCTTCTCTTCTCTCCCTCTCTCTATTGTCGAGAACTGTTTTATATTTGAATGTGTTTATTGTTGTCTATCTTTTTTTATGTATTTGTCTACAAGTTTATATATGTTTACAACAAGCAAGGGGAAGATATCAGAATAGGGGTATTGGGGAATAATAACATATTGTACGGAATACATTTGTACTATAGTGAAGCCGTCTCTAGAGTAATGCAAGGTCTCTTTCATGATCATGTGAAACGTCAATTGCTATGGAAATGCTGGGATGTGTTTTTCAATGATGTTAAAGGTAATTATGATGCAACTATGACGGTGATACGATATGGATTACAATTATCATCATGAATATTAAGGCTATACGCACTACATGTTACACACATAGACACTCAACCATGCAAATTGGTGGAGTTATTATTTATTTGGACATCACACATTATAATCTTACTCTTATACAGACATCGTACACACTCTCACTAAATCACATCCAATATCATACACATCAACCTACTCAGATTTACTACACACATAATATCAAGTCTCAATTTTCTAACATCTGTGGCATTGGCTCACAGGCAAACAGGCAAGGGAATAAAACAAATATTGCTAGAACCTATTTCTTGAATTCTAAATATCAGACATTTGAAAGCTCTAGTTTTGACCGTCATATAATACCTCTGATGGCAGTAACTTTACAAGCATTAATTATGGTCAATTTAGACTGAGAATAGTATCTAGTTATGGTAAGGGGTGAAATAAGTATAGCCATTTATAATTGTAACGGTTCAGCAGATTATAAAAAAGATGATCAGTCTTTACATGGCTTAAAGAAAAGTAATATAACATATACTGTTCACAGGAAACTCAAATATCAAAAGAGATCTGGCTCATTAATCTATATGGTCCAAATCAGAATGATCCATACTTCTTCTAAAACAATTATACCAATTTACTGAACTTACAGGCAACAAATGATCAAATCATTATAACACAGTGTTAAGTTCCTCAATGGACCGTAAAGGTAATCACTCTACAAACTATCATCACCGTGCCCTTAAGGAAATCCCAAATATTATGGACACATTAGAAATAGTGGATATTTGGAGACTAAAAAACCCCGACCTAGTGAGATATACTGTACATGGAGGAGACTTAATCAAGCTAGTCGTCTTGACTACTTTCTTGTCTCTTTCTCGCTTGCATCAAAGGTGAAAAAAGTTATAATAGGGGACAGAATGTGATCGGATCATCATCTAATTGGCATTCACATAACTCTTGTAGATTTTCCACGTGGACGGGGATATTGGAAATTTAATCAAAGTTTACTGGAGGACAACTTATTTTTAACTAAGACAAAATAATTTATAACTGAATTTTTCCAGTATAATATAGGTTCAGCAAATCCCCTTATTGTTTGGGATACCTTTAAATGTACCTTCAGGGGTCATTCACTTCAATATTCATCAATAATAAAAAAGCAGTTTCTGGCTAAAGAGACCAGACCTACAAGGGAAATCCATGAACTAATAGTACAGGTAGATAGCAAAAAAAACGATGTTACATAGACACAAAATAAGTTAGAGGAAAAACAAAAAGAACTTGAGGAACTTATTCAAGAATCTAATGTAATCTATTACAAAAATAAAGCAACCTGGATGGAATATGGAGAAAAATGCACAAAATTATTCCTGAATCTCCAACACAGGAACGCTAACAAAAATAATTTGCAGAAACTCGTTACTGAAGAAGGAGTCATCTATGATTCTCCAAATTATATTTTAAAAGAGGAAGCTAATAATTTTTGGCAGACATTCTCTTTTCCGTCTCATCCTGTCACGAATACTACCGAAGGTGGCTCCCCTTCCTGTTCGGGCGGTGCTCGGCGGTCGTCGTCGCCGGTCTACTAGCTGCCACCGATCCCTTTTTCCTTTTCGTTTATGTCTGTCTAATTGTTTTCACCTGTTTCTTGTTGGGGTTTTGGGATGGTACTATTTAGGTTCGTTTTGCCCGCTAGTGTTAGTGCGGGCTTATTAGTTGTTACGTGTGGTGATGTTGCGTGTCTGTTTTTTGTTTTTTTCGCTGTCCAGTGTTTGTAACAAGGTTTGGGGTTTGTGTAGCGCCAGTGTTTTGGGCATTCACCCATGTTTGGACCTGTTACGTTTTCGAAGGACATTAAAGCGTTTTCCCGTACATTTCGCTCTCTGCAGTTGACTCCTCATTCATTCCACTCACCCGCCGTTACACATCCTCTCCCACTGAATGAAGATTACGGTAAGGAATTCTTTCCAAATAACATAATTTAAAAAAAAAAATAATTACATGTACAGAAAGATCAGTGTGAAGGCCAAATTACAGAGGAATAACTTTTTGAGGCTATTAAATCCTTTCAGTCTGGAAGGATACCGGTAGAGGTATATCAAGCCTTTTTTGATATACTAAAAGCTCCATTGTTAGATTGTTTTAACTACTCCTATAGAAATGGTAGTCTGTCCGGTACTCAGCAGGAAGGTCTGATTATTATTAAAACAAGACCCAGATGGCAAATATAAAGACACAGTCTATCTAAAAAACTGGCGGCCCCTTACACTTCAATGTTGTGATGGAAAAATACTCGCGAAATGCATAGCACTCAGAATTAAAAGGGTTTTACCAGGTATTGTTCATCCTGATCAGACAGGTTTTTTACATGGACAATACATTGGAGATAATATACAACACTACTAGAAATAATAGCACATCATGAAACATCTAAGAAGCCAGGCCTGGTATTTATAGCGGATTTTGAATAGGCATTTTATAAAGTAAGACTGGATTTTATTTATAAATGCCAGATTTTTTTTCAATTTCGGTAATTCTCTTATAAAATTGATAAAAATAATGTATTACAACCCCGGGTGTTAAATAGTATATAACGGCTACTTCTCAGAGAGTTTTGAATTGTCAAGAGGAGTTAAACAAGGGTGTCCGCTGTCACCATATCTATTCGTTATGGCCATCGAAATGCTAGTTATTAAAATCAGATCCAATAACAACATTAGAGGATTAGAAATCCAAGGCTTAAAAACAAAGGTGTCCATGTATGCCGATGACTCAAGTTTTATATTAAGTCCACAAGCTAGATCCCTGCAATGTCTCATTGAAGATCTAGATAACTGTTCTGTACTCTCTGGACTAAAACCTAATTATGATATGTGTACAATTTTACAAATTGATTCTTAAAAAAATACAACTTTTACTTTACCCTGCAGTTTACCTACTGTATAACATGGGCTGATGGTGAAGTAGACATACTTGGTATTCATATCACAAAATATATAAATAAGCTCTCCACAATGAATTTCAATAGGAAACTTGTAAAAATAGACAAGATCCTGCAAACATGGAGAAATAAATAACTGTCTATTTACGGAAATATTGCCCTGATTAACTCCTTAGTCATAGCTCAGTTTATTTAGCTTTATCTGGGATGGTAAACCAGACAAAATAAAATGTGCCTATATACAGTGGGGAGAACAAGTATTTGATACACTGCCGATTTTGCAGGTTTTCCTACTTACAAAGCATGTAGAGGTCTGTCATTTTTATCATAGGTACACTTCAACTGTGAGAGACGGAATCTAAAACAAAAATCCAGAAAATCACATTGTATGATTTTTAAGTAATTAATTTGCATTTTATTGCATGACATAAGTATTTGATCACCTACCAACCAGTAAGAATTCCGGCTCTCACAGACCTGTTAGTTTTTCTTTAAGAAGCCCTCCTGTTCTCTACTCATTACCTGTATTAACTGCATCTGTTTGAACTCGTTACCTGTATAAAAGACACCTGTCCACACACTCAATCAAACAGACTCCAACCTCTCCACAATGGCCAAGACCAGAGAGCTGTGTAAGGACATCAGGGATAAATTGTAGACCTGTACAAGGCTGGGATGGGCTACAGGACAATAGCCAAGCAGCTTGGTGAGAAGGCAACAACTGTTGGCACAATTATTAGAAAATGGAAGAAGTTCAAGATGACGGTCAATCACCCTCGGTCTGGGGCTCCATGCAAGATCTCACCTCGTGGGGCATCAATGATCATGAGGAATGTGAGGGATCAGCCCAGAACTACACGGCAGGACCTGGTCAATGACCTGAAGAGAGCTGGGACCACAGTCTCAAAGAAAACCATTAGTAACACACTACGCCGTCATGGATTAAAATCCTGCAGCGCACGCAAGGTCCCCCTGCTCAAGCCAGCGCATGTCCAGGCCCGTCTGAAGTTTGCCAATGACCATCTGGATGATCCAGAGGAGGAATGGGAGAAGGTCATGTGGTCTGATGAGACAAAAATAGAGCTCTTTGCTCTAAACTCCACTCGCCGTGTTTGGAGGAATAGAAAGATGAGTACAACCCCAAGAACATCCTCCCAACCGTGAAGCATGGAGGTGGAAACATCATTCTTTGGGGATGCTTTTCTGCAAAGGGGACAGGACGACTGCACCGTATTGAGGGGAGGATGGATGGGGCCATGTATCGCGAGATCTTGACCAACAACCTCCTTCCCTCAGTAAGAGCATTGAAGATGGGTCGTGGCTGGGTCTTCCAGCATGACAACGACCCGAAACACACAGCCAGGGCAACTAAGGAGTGGCTCCGTAAGAAGCATCTCAAGGTCCTGGAGTGGCCTAGCCAGTCTCCAGACCTGAACCCAATAGAAAATCTTTGGAGGGAGCCGAAAGTCCGTATTGCCCAGCGACAGCCCCGAAACCTGAAGGATCTGGAGAAGGTCTGTATGGAGGAGTGGGCCAAAATCCCTGCTGCAGTGTGTGCAAACCTGGTCAAGAACTACAGGAAACGTATGATCTCTGTAATTGCAAACTAAGGTTTCTGTACCAAATATTCAGTTCTGCTTTTCTGATGTATCAAATACTTATGTCATGCAATAAAATGCAAATTAATTACTTAAAAATCATACAATGTGATTTTCTGGATTTTTGTTTTAGATTCCTTCTCTCACAGTTGAAGTGTACCTATGATAAAAATTACAGACCTCTACATGCTTTGTAAGTAGGAAAACCTGCAAAATTGTCAGTGTATCAAATACTTGTTCTCCCCACTGTATACACTGCTCAAAAAAATAAAGGGAACACTTAAACAACACAATGTAACTCCAAGTCAATCACACTTCTGTGAAATCAAACTGTCCACTTAGGAAGCAACACTGATTGACAATAAATTTCACATGCTGTTGTGCAAATGGAATAGACAAAAGGTGGAAATTATAGGCAATTAGCAAGACACCCCCAATAAAGGAGTGGTTCTGCAGGTGGTGACCACAGACCACTTCTCAGTTCCTATGCTTCCTGGCTGATGTTTTGGTCCCTTTTGAATGCTGGCGGTGCTTTCACTCTAGTGGTAGCATGAGACGGAGTCTACAACCCACACAAGTGGCTCAGGTAGTGCAGCTCATCCAGGATGGCACATCAATGCGAGCTGTGGCAAGAAGGTTTGCTGTGTCTGTCAGCGTAGTGTCCAGAGCAAGGAGGCGCTACCAGGAGACAGGCCAGTACATCAGGAGACGTGGAGGAGGCCGTAGGAGGGCAACAACCCAGCAGCAGGACCACTACCTCCGCCTTTGTGCAAGGAGGAGCACTGCCAGAGCCCTGCAAAATGACCTCCAGCAGGCTACAAATGTGCATGTGTCTGCTCAAACGGCCAGAAACAAACTCCATGAGGGTGGTATGAGGGCCCGACGTCCACAGGTGGGGGTTGTGCTTACAGCCCAACACCGTGCAGGACGTTTGGCATTTGCCAGAGAACACCAAGATTGGCAAATTCGCCACTGGCGCCCTGTGCTCTTCACAGATGAAAGCAGGTTCACACGCACATGTGACAGACGTGACAGAGTCTGGAGATGCCGTGGAGAACGTTCTGCTGCCTGCAACATCCTCCAGCATGACCGGTTTGGCGGTGGGTCAGTCATGGTGTGGGGTGGCATTTCTTTGGGGGGCCGCACAGCCCTCCATGTGCTCGCCAGAGGTAGCCTGACTGCCATTAGGTACCGAGATGAGATCCACAGACCCCTTGTGAGACCATATGCTGGTGCAGTTGGCCCTGGGTTCCTCCTAATGCAAGACAATGCTAGACCTCATGTGGCTGGAGTGTGTCAGCAGTTCCTGCAAGAGGAAGGCATTGATGCTATGGACTGGCCCGCCCGTTCCCCAGACCTGAATCCAATTGAGCACATCTGGGACAACATGTCTCGCTCCATCCACCAACGCCACGTTGCACCACAGACTGTCCAGGAGTTGGCGGATGCTTTAGTCCAGGTCTGGGAGGAGATCCCTCAGGAGACCATCCGCCACCTCATCAGGAGCATGCCCAGGCATTGTAGGGAGGTCATACAGGCACGTGGAGGCCACACACACTACTGAGCCTCATTTTGACTTGTTTTAAGGACATTACATCAAAGTTGGATCAGCCTGTAGTGTGGTTTTCCACTTTAATTTTGAGTGTGACTCCAAATCCAGACCTCCATGGGTTGATAAATTTGATTTCCATTGATAATTTTTGTGTGATTTTGTTGTCAGCACATTCAACTATGTAAAGAAAAAAGTATTTAATAAGAATGTTTCATTCATTCAGATCTAGGATGTGTTATTTTAGTGTTCCCTTTATTTATTTTTGCAGTGTATAATGAATATGAACTGGGTGGGTTGAGATTATTAAATATAAAAGCACTAAACCTCTCTCTAAAAGCTTCACTTATTCAAAGTTTTTTTTAACCCTAAATGGTTCTCAAGTAGATTACTAAGAAAAACTCATCCATTGTTTAAAAATGGCCTATTTGCCTTTGTGCAGATTGCCATGTCACAATTTCGAATAATTGAAAATGATACCCTTTTCAAAGTATCTCTCTTTTTCAAACAAGCATTGCAGAGCTGGCTACAATTTCAACTTCATCATCCTGAAAAGAAAGAACAAATATTATGGCTGAACTCAAATGTGCTTGTTGATAAAATACCTGTATTTGTGGGAAAGATGTTTGAAAAGGGTATTTTGTTCTTAATTTATATTGTAAATTATGTCTTTCATGGAATTATCAGAATTATATGGGAAGGTCTGCTCAATCCAAGAGTACAACCAATTGATTACAGCATTACCCCAAAAATGGAGGAGGCAGGTGGCAGCGAGAGGAGGTAGGGAACTGGTCTGTCTGCCCAATATAAAGGATCAAAACTGGCAGAGGAATACAAATAGCATAAATAGGAAAGTATACCAGTTTCATTTGAGGACCAGGATGTTCACCACTGTGCCATACAGATTGCAAAATAGTTGGGAAGAGATTTTTGATGTACCGATTCCATGGTATGAGTTGATATATAAGACAACGCAAGATTCAAGACTTTTCAGCTAAAATTATTATATAAAATTCTTGCCACCAACAAAATGTTGAATATTTGGGGCATAAAATCATCGAAGCTCTGCAGATTTTGTTGTGAGGATACAGAATCAATAGACCATTTATTTTTGTATTGCCCTGCATAGCATTGATCTAAAATTGACCCTAGAAATAGAACTGTTTGGAGATCTGGAGAGACCGGTCAGTCAATTACTAATATACTAATACTCTTAATAAAAGTATTTATCTTCAACTCGCAATCTGTGGATTCTATTCAATTAGATAGATTGAAATTGTACGTTAAACATCACAGCATAGTTCAAAGATATGTGTTGCGTAGAAACCCGAAGTGGGTGGCCAGCAGAGATAGATGGGATGGGCTGAGGGAAGCTGAGGGTTGGGATGTGTAATAGGAGACAAGTGGGAGTGGAGTTGCTGTGCGGGATATAGAATGATTATTAAAGATAAAAGTTGTTAAAAAGTACAAATAAACATAATAAAAAGTATGTTTGAATGACACAGAGGGGCAGTGTTTTTACAACTAATGCCGGTCTGCCTGAGGCTGAGTGCTCTGACATTGGCGTAGATAGCCAGAGCGAATTTAACAGGTACATCGATCAACAGTTGTCGCAGTGACATTATATTGAAATGGTTACCTGCGTAGTGGAGTCTTTTGTTAAGACATGTAGCTAGCTAGCTAGGTAAACAATTAACCATAATCCCAACTCATGACGTTACTACCCTGCATAAATCTGCAGGTAGCTAACCAACCAGGTTCAATGTTAGCTAGCTAACATTAGGCTATAACTAGCAAAGCATATGGTTCTGAGATACAAATAATAAGATCATACATGTAACATTAGCTAGCGAGCCAGACAGCTAATGTTAGCTAGATAGCTAACAGTACATTAACTTGAAATGAAAACGACCTTTTGTCAAAATTAGAAACGTGTAATATCTGAAAATGTAGCTAGATAGACTATCTTACCCGTGCTCTGAAATCGGAGTAGATAGCCAAAGCGAATCAACAGTTGTCGCAGTGACATTCTATTGAAATGGTTACTTGCATAGCTTTCTAGACTATATTACCCATATACATCATAGATGGACGCTTCTCCCTGTCATGGATGCCATGGTTGCCCTTAGTTTGAAGATGGAATCCGGAGAAAGGTGTGTTCTCCATCTACTTAGCTATCATACTCTAATTCCACTGATTTCAAAACTCGGTCCTCCAGCAGGTGGTGAGCAACACTTATGCTGTTATACTATGTGATAGATAAAAAAGCTGCGTTAGACAGGATTACTTACACATACTCACCTGCTCAAGTACACAGAAGCGTGCTATAAGGCAGACCAATCCAAACTCATCTCTCGGCATGTTCAGCCCACTCATTATCTCAGCCAATCATGGCTAGTGGGAAGATTGCTGTCTTTTTCTGTGGCTAAACCAACTACAGTAGGCTCGTAATTTAACATTTTCATTCGCATTTACAGATGGCATACAAGTCTGTTATTAAGGCACATGAAAGTTCACATTCCAGAAGGCATTTCTGCCTTTTTTTAAAGTAGTGACCCGCGACATATGGCTAGTGCAATGCTAGTACAGTGCACTGGTTTTGACTAGGGTTTATAAGGCTCTATGCACTATGTAGGGAATAGGGATCTATTTTGGACACATTCACTTTTTTGTGTTTCTCTTGGAATTGTATTGATGACACTGTTCCGCTATGCTTCAACCAGAAGTACCTTCTCATTAATTAAAGGTATGGCTGGTATCATATGAACTTGTGAGTAATGGACAGCAATAATATTTTGGTTAATGTCTTACATTTTGGGATGAGTCTTTAACTTGTTTTGAAACACATAAAATAGGTAATAGTGTACTCTGTGATCTCATGTACAAAAACCTGAAAGACGTAGAATATCTTTGCTTTAGTTGCTTGTTTTTAACAATGATTGATTGCCACTAGAGATCTGGACAGCTTGGGCAATGACCATGATTATCAAAATCATTCAGTGAATAGTTTTACACAGCGTGTGTGGCTTTTCTCAAAACTAACACACAAACACAACATGATTTCTACACACAGTATCCAGTCCAGAACAATATCAACTCTAAAGACTTTGGCAATGATCTAGGGATAGTTCAACATAGACGTTTTTGAGAGTTAGTCTTGTAGGGACAAGCTAAAAGACTTGGCTAAGGTTTCACCCCAACAAGATCTCACGGTTTTACAAATTTGACTTCACATTTTTCTGTTTCTCCAAACGTCAAATTTGTAAATGTTTTGACACCCTGGGTTGCTCCTCCTGCTCCGCATCATTCCGAATGGTTAGGTTATGGGTTAAACTTTTTGGATAGTGTTAAAACAAAAGCAATTAAACTGTTACATTTTGAGATTGGGTTAAAAATATGGATCTGGAGTCATGGGATTACAACACTCCTGTCCACAGCACCTAGCAAAATCTAAGCCTACTTGATGGTAAAATAGGCTACCGCCCCTAAACGACTACCGCCCCGTAGCACTCACTTCCGTCATCATGAAGTGCTTTGAGAGACTAGTCAAGGACCATATCACCTCCACCCTACCGGACACCCTAGACCCACTCCAATTTGCTTACCGACCCAATAGGTCCACAGACGACGCAATCGCAACCACACTGCACACTGCCCTAACCCATCTGGACAAGAGGAATACCTATGTGAGAATGCTGTTCATCGATTACAGCTCAGCATTTAACGCCATAGTACCCTCCAAACTCGTCATCAAGCTCGAGACCCTGGGTCTCGACCCCGCCCTGTGCAACTGGGTCCTGGACTTCCTGACGGGCCGCCCCCAGGTGGTGAGGGTAGGTAACAACATCTCCACCCCGCTGATCCTCAACACTGGGGCCCCACAAGGGTGCGTTCTGAGCCCTCTCCTGTACTCCCTGTTCACCCACGACTGCGTGGCCATGCACGCCTCCAACTCAATCATCAAGTTTGCGGATGACACTACAGTGGTAGGCTTGATTACCAACAACGACGAGACGGCCTACAGGGAGGAGGTGAGGGCCCTCGGATTGTGGTGTCAGGAAAATAACCTCACACTCAACGTCAACAAAACAAAGGAGATGATTGTGGACTTCAGGAAACAGCAGAGGGAGCACCCCCCTATCCACATCGACGGGTCAGTAGTGGAGAAGGTGGAAAGTTTTAAGTTCCTCGGTGTACACATCACGGACAAACTGAATTGGTCCACCCACACAGACAGCGTTGTGAAGAAGGCGCAGCAGCGCCTCTTCAACCTCAGGAGGCTGAAGAAATTCGGCTTGTCACCAAAAGCACTCACAAACTTCTACAGATGCACAATCGAGAGCATCCTGTCGGGCTGTATCACCGCCTGGTACGGCAACTGCTCCGCCCACAACCGTAAGGCTCTCCAGAGGGTAGTGAGGTCTGCAGAACGCATCACCGGGGGCAAACTACCTGCCCTCCAGGACACCTACACCACCCGATGTCACAGGAAGGCCATAAAGATCATCAAGGACAACAACCACCCAAGCCACTGCCTGTTCACCCCGCTATCATCCAGAAGGCGAGGTCAGTACAGGTGCATCAAAGCAGGGACCGAGAGACTGAAAAACAGCTTCTATCTCAAGGCCATCAGACTGTTAAACAGCCACCACTAACATTTAGCGGCCGCTGCCAACATACTGACTCAACTCCAGCCACTTTAAAAATGGGAATTGATGGAAATTATGTAAAAATGTACCACTAGCCACTTTAAACAATGCCACTTAATATAATGTTTACATACCCTACATTACCCATCTCATATGTATATGTATATACTGTACTCTATATCATCTACTGCATCTTACCATCTTTATGTAATACATGTACCACTAGCCACTTTAAACTATGCCACTTTATGTTTACATACCCTACAGTACTCATCTCATATGTATATACCGTACTCTATACCATCTACTGCATCTTGCCTATGCCGTTCTGTACCATCACTCATTCATATATCTTTATGTACATATTCTTTATCCCTTTACACTTGTGTGTATAAGGTAGTAGTTGTGGAATTGTTAGGTTAGATTACTTGTCGTTATTACTGCATTGTTGGAACTAGAAGCACAAGCATTTCGCTACACTCGCATTAACATCTGCTAACCATGTGTATGTGACTAATAAAATTTGATTTGATTTGATTTGATTTGATTTGGTAATAGCGCTCACTGTTGCCCCTAGTGGACGGTTTTGAAGGCATTTCTCGACATCCTCAGGACATGGACAGACAATCTTGAGCGATCTGATGTTGACCCAATGTTTCCTGCTGAGACTATTCCATCCAGGGAACAAGATAGGGATGTTACCTCATGGCTGCGGGAGGTAGGGGTGCTGAGGTTGCTGCAGCACCCCCTGAAAAAAAATAAAAAATTATAATATATGTATTTTTTTTATAAATATACACTACCCTTCAAAAGTTTTGGGTCACTTAGAAATGTCCTTGTTTTTGGAAGAAAAGCAAATTTTTTGTCTTTTAAAATAACATCAAATTGATCAGAAATACAGTGTAGACATTGTTAAAATTGTAAATGACTATTGTAGCTGGAAACTGATGATTTTCTATGGAATATCTACATAGGTGTACAGAGGCCTATTATCAGCAACCATCACTCCTGTGTTCCAATGGCACGTTGTGTTAGCTAATCCAAGTTTATCATTTTAAAAGGCTAATTGATCATTAGAAAACCCTTTTGCAATTATGTTTGCACAGCTGAAAACTGTTGTCCTGATTAAAGAAGCAATAAAACTGGCCTTCTTTAGACTAGTTGAGTATCTGGAGCATCAGCATTTGTGGATTCGATTACAGGCTCAAAATGGTCAGAAACAAAGACCTTTCTTCTGAAACTCGTCAGTCTTTTATTGTTCTGAGAAATTAAGGCTATTCCATGCGAGAAATTGTCAAGAAACTGAAGATCTCCTACAACGCTGTGTACTCCTCCCTTCACAGAACAGCGCAAACTGGCTCTAACCAGAATAGAAAGAGGAGTGGCCCCGATGCACAACTGAGCAAGAGGACAAGTACATTAGAGTGTCTAGTTTGAGAAACAGATGCCTCACAAGACCTCAACTGGCAGCTTGATTAAATAGTACCCGCATAATACCAGTCTCAACGTCAACAGTGAAGAGGCGACTCCGGGATGCTGGCCTTCTAGGCATAGTTGCAATGAAAAAGCCCTATCTCAGACAGGCCTATAAAAATAAAAGATTAAGATGGGCAAAATAACACAGACACTGGACAGAGGAAGACTGGAAAAAAGTGTTATGGACAAACTAATCTAAGTTTGAGGTGTTCGAATCACAAAGAAGAACATTCGCGATACGCAGAAAAATTGAAAAGATGCTGGAGGAGTGCTTGACGCCATCTGTCAAGCATGGTGGAGGCAATGTGATGGTCTGGGGGTGCTTTGGTGGTGGTAAAGTGGGAGATTTGTACAGGGTAAAAGGGATCATAAAGAAGGAAGGCTATCACTCTATTATGCAACGCCATGCCATACCCTGTGGACGGCGGTAAATTGGAGCCAATTTCCTCCTACAACAGAACAATGACCCAAAGCACAGCTTCAAACTATGCAAGATCTATTTAGGGAAGAAGCAGTCAGCTGGTATTCTGTCTATAATGGAGTGGCCAGGACAGTCACCGGATCACCCTATTGAGCTGTTGTGGGAGCAGCTTTACCGTATGGTACGTAAGAACATCAAGCCAATCCAATTTGTGGGAGGTGCTTCAGGAAGCGTGGGAGGTGCTTTAGGAAGCATGGGGTGAAATCTCTTCAGATTACCTCAACAAATTGACAACTAGAATGCCAAAAGGTCTGCAAGGCAGTAATTCCTGCAAATGGAGGATTCTTTGACGAAAGCAAAAACACAATTATTATTGCAATTAAAAATCATTATTTATAACCTTGTCAACGTCTTGACTATATTTCCTATTCATTTTGCAACTAATTTCATATATCGTTTCATGGAAAACAAGGACATTTCTAAGTGACCCCAAACTTTTGAACGGTAGTGTATTTTTATTTTATTTTGTTCAACAGTACCCCCAAACCAAAACATCTTCCCGCAGCCATGCATTACCTCAATGTTGTATGGACGTTACTATCAGGACATTGCCTGAAATGTACCATTTAAAATATGAAATGGATCAAAATGAGTAGATTAAATTGTTTCAAAATGCAGTTAAACTGAACTCGAACACAACCTACTGACTAGATTTCCTATTTGTAATCAGCGTTGGGGAGGATCTGATTACATGTACAGTACCAGTCAAAGGTTTGCACACACCTACTCATTCAAGGGTTTTTCATTATTTGTTACTGTTTTCTACATTGTAGAATAATTGTGATAACATCAAAACTTTGAAATAACACATATGGAATTATGGAATAATGAAAAAAGTGTTATTTTAAATTTTAGATTCTTCAAAGTAGCCACCCTCGCCATGATGACATCTTTGCACACTCTTGGCATTCTCTCAACCAGATTCACCTGGAATGCTTTTCCAACAGTCTTGAAGGAGTTCCCACATATGCTGAGCACGTGTTGGCTGCTTTTCCTTCACTCTGCAGTCCAACTCATCCCAAACCATCTCAATTGGGTTGAGGTCGGGTGATTGTGGAGGCCAGATCATCTGATGAAGCACTCCATACCTCTCCTTCTAGGTAAAATAGCCCTTACACAGCCTGGAGGCGTGTTGGGTCATTGTCCTGTTGAAACACAAATGATAGTCCCAGTAAGCGCAAACCAGATGGGTTGACGTATCACTGCAGAATGCTGTGGTAGCCATGCTGGTTAAGTGTGCCTTGAATTCTGAAAAACTCATTGACAGTGTCACCAGGAAAGCACCCCCACACCATCACACCTCCTCCTCCATGCTTCACTGTGGGGACCACACATGCAGAGATCATCCGTTCACCTACTCTGCGTCACAAAGACATGGCGGTTGGAACCAAAAATATCAAATTTAGACTCATCAGACCAAAGGATAGATTTCCACTGGTCTAATGTCCATTGCTTGTGTTTCTTGGCCCAAGCAAGTCTCTTCTTGTTATTGGTGTCCTTTAGTCATGGTTTCTTTGCAGCAATTCGACCATGAAGGCCTGATTCATGCAGTCTCCTCTGAACAGTTGATGTTGAGATATGTCTGTTACTTGAACTCTGTGAAGCATTTATTTGGGCTGCAATTTCTGAGGCTGGTAACTCTAATAAACGTATCCTCTGCAGCAGAGGTAACTCTGGGTCTTCCTGTCCTGTGGCGGTCCTCATGAGAGCCAGTTTCATCGTAGCGCTTCATGGTTTTTGTGACTGCACTTGAAGAAACGTTCAAAGTTCTTGAAATTTTCCAGATTGACTGACCTTCATGTCTTAAAGTAATGATGTACTGTTGTTTCTCCTTGCTTATTTGAGCTGTTCTTGGACTTGGTCTTTTACCAAATAGGGAGTTCTATCTTCTGTATTCCCCCCACTTTGTCACAACACAATGTATTGGCTCAAACTCATTAAGAAGGAAAGAAGTTCCACAAATTAACTTTTATCAAGGCACACCTGTTAATTGAAATGCATTCCAGGTGACTACCTCATGAAGCTGGTTGAGAGAATGCCACGAGTGTGCAAAGCTGTCATCAAGGCAAAGGGTGGGTACTTTGAAGAATCTAAAATATATTTTGATTTGTTTACCACTTTTTTGGTTACTACATGATTCCATATGTGTTATTTCATAGTTTTGATGTCTTCACTATTATTCTACAATGTAGAAAATAGTAAAAATAAAGAAAAACCCTGGAATGAGTAGGTGTGTCCAAAGTTTTGACTGGTACTGTATGTACACCTTCCTGTTTTCAATTCAAGTTTAACGCTGCAATATGTACGTTTTTGGCCGACCCGACCAAATTTACATAGAATGTGAGTCATAGATCTGTCATTCTCATTCTCAAGTAAGTCTAAGAAGTGGTATATCTGTTCTATGTGCGCTATTTATAAGCTTCCCGTTCATAATTTGTTTTTGCTTCTTTGACTTTCGGTTTTGTACACCAGCTTCAAACAGCTGAAAATACAATACTTTTGGTTATTGAAAATATATATTTTACAGCGGTTTAGATGGTACAATGATTATCTACACTTGTTTTGTCACATAAACAAAACTTTGATGTACAATTACAATTTTAGCAACCAGGAAATGGCAGAGCGATTTCTGCACATTGCACCTTTAAGTTTATTCCACCTGAGCGAGTATATCTGTCTTCTAATGCCTCTTAAGGGGAAAGTAATCCAAAAGTAAGTCATGAGATTACGTTGCTGAATTTGGGTAAGCTAAAAAAGAAAACAACCATCATAATACCTTTTTTTCTTCATATTCCAGTCGACACATTTTACCCAATAGCAGCAAATGAAAAGTAAATCTGGTTAACATCTAAAAGCCTGAGAGACGAGTGAAGGCTAAACTAGCCAGTTTTAGAATTTTGTGTTGCGGAACGAAGAGTTGAACAGCAAGGTGTTGTAGCAAACAAGTCTTAGCTAGGAACTACCTCAGCAGCAGGAACACATGCAGTTTTATGTGTGGATTTTATTTATTTATTTTTACTATTCATACTATGTGTTTCTCATTACTGTCATCGTCTCTGAAGTGAGATTTGTGTTTGTGTGTGCGTGTGCGTGTGCGTGTGCGTGTGCGTGTGCGTGTGTGTGTGTGTGTAAGAAGGCAATCTACAGTATTGAGTTGTCAAACTAAAACTGTCATGCCATTACCCATTCATGTTAACTGGGTCGTTCCACTTTTGCGTCCCTTTAAAATGAAAAGATTCTGCACCAATATAGAATTTCAAGGCCTGTTATATTAAATGAATTGCCCTTTATTAAAGACAACATGGAGAATTCAATAAATCAGATGTTTTATATGTTCTGAAGATCATGATTTATTTCATGTGATTAGTGAATCATTTACGTCTGTCCCTCATTTAAGGTCAACCCTGTTACTGAACTCTCGTTATAATATGATGAAACTATTCCTTTTTTAATTTATTTTTTTCAAAAGAAACATGAAACATCTAATAGTGAAATAAATCATAGTGTAAAAGCAGGTGAGCTGGTTTTACTATTTTTGGCAATTTGACACCTTTTGCACACAACAAGCTTCCATTCCCCATGTCACAAGGGGATTTATGGCTGAATTAAGATGAAATTGTCAACCCTGTTACTTTATTTGGCACTTAATAGGCACTTACTATATTATTTTGAGATGGGAAAACGTGTTTTCTTATGAAGTTTAACATGTTGACAGAATGTAAAAATTAGGCGAAATCAAACTTTTTTTCCGACCAAGTTACACTTCTCAAAAGGCACTGAATTGGTGGAATGACCCAACTACACACATCACACATCACACTTCTGTGTGTGTGTGTGTTTGCGTGTGTGTGTGTGTGTGTGTGTGTGTGTGTGTGTGTGTGTGTGTGTGTGTGTGTGTGTGTGTGTGTGTGTGTGTGTGTGTGTGTGTGTGTGTGTGTGTGTGTGTGTGTGTGTGTGTGTCTGTGTGTGTGTGTCTGCGTGTGTGTGTCTGCGTGTGTGTGTCTGTGTGTGTGTGTAGTACTTACCAAAGTCACTGGCACAGTAATGTTCCATAATGGTGTCAGCTTTCAGTTCGTTGTCACATGGAGGGCAGGCTTTAGATGCTGGGGAGAAATAGAGAGAGAGTGATTGATATTGTGGCAAAGGCAGAGGGTAGTCCCAACCTGAACTTGAACCTTGGACCTTTCGACTTTCAGCCCAACACCTTGGATTTCACACCAAGACATTCAAACCTCTTCACGACAAAGCTCTGTGTTGGGTTAAGGTCGCTACAATATAATGAATTATTACTGAAAATACATGTATTAATTTCAGCTAGTGTAGGCAGTTACTTATATACAACAGCCAGAGTACAGTAGAGTAGAGTGGACTAAAGTAGAGTAGAAGGCTACAGTAGAGCAGAGAATCAGCTTGTTCATACAGTGCATTCGGAAAGTATTCCGCCCCCTTCACTTTTTCCACACTTTGTTACGTTACAGCCTTATTCTAAAATTGATTATTATAATAACAACACCCCAAAATGACGAAAGCAGGTTTTTAGAATTGTTTGCTAATTCATTAAAACAAAAAAAACAGAAATACCTTATTTACATAAGTATTCAGACCCTTTGCTATGAGATTTGAAATTGAGCTTAGGTGCATCTTGTTTCCATTGATCATCCTTGAGATGTTTCTACAACTTGAGTGTAGTCCACCTGTGGTAAATTCAATTAATAGGACATGATTTGGAAAGACACACACCTGTCTATATAAGGTCCCACAGTTGACAGTGTATGTCAGTGCAAAAACCAAGCAATGAGGTCGAAGGAATTGTCTCTAGAGCTCCGAGACAGGATTGTGTCGAGGCACAGATCTGGGGAATTGTACAAAAACCTTTCTGCAGCATTGAAGGTCTCCAAGAACACAGTTGTTTCCATCATTCTTAAATGGAAGATGTTTGGAAACACCAAGACTCTTCCTAGAGCTGGCCGCCTGGCCAAACTGAGCAACCGGGAGAGAAGGGCCTTGGTCAGGGAAGTGACCAAGAACCCGATGGTCACTGACAGAGTTCCAGAGTTCCTCTGTGAAGATGGGAGAACCTTCCAGAAGGACAACCATCTCTGCAGCACGCCACAAATCAGGCCTTTATGGTAGATTGGCCAGACGGAAGCTACTCCTCAGTAAAAGGTACATAACAGCCCGATTGGAGTTTGGCAAAAGGCACCTAAAGGTCTGATGAAACCAAGATTGAACTCTTTGGCCTGAATGCCAAGCGTCACGTCTGGAGGAAACCTGGCACCATCACCATCACCATGTGAAGCATGGCAGCATCATGCTGTGGGGATGTTTTTCAGCGGCAGCAACTGGGAGACTAGTCAGGATCGAGGGAAAGATGAACAGAGCAAAGTACAGAGAGCTCCTTGATGAAAACCTGCTCCAAGGTGCTCAGGACCTCAGACTGGGGTGAAGGTTCACCTTTCAACAGGACAACGATCCTAAGCACACAGCCAAAACAACGCAGGAGTGGCTTCGGATGTCCTTGAGTGGCCCAGCCAGAGCCCGGACTTGAACCCGATCGAACCTCTGGAGAGAGCTGAAAATAGGTGTATATGTCTCCCCATCTAACCTGAAAGAGCTTGAGAGGATCTGCAGAGAAGAATGGGTGAAACTCCCCAATACAGGTGTGCCATGCTTGTAGAGTCATACCCAAGATGACTCAAGGCTGTAATCGCTGCCAAAGGTGCTTCAACAAAGTTCTGAGTCTGAATACTTATGTAACCTGTTTTTGCTTTGTCATTATATGGTATTATTGTGTGTAGATTGATGAGGGAAATAAAACAATTTAATACATTTTAGAATAAGGTGTAACGTAATAAAATGTGGGAAAAGTCAAGGGTTCTGAATACTTTCTGAATGCACTATATATAGATCAGCCTGTGCTGTTTTTTGCCCTAGTCTAGACTGAAGCTCTTGTTTAGAAGCAGCCTGTCAGAAGTTATTTGCTGAAGAGGGAATATATAGCGCAGGATCTTGAGTGATGTTTTCACTGCAATTACTCTGGAGAAAATGTTTTAATTTGAGAAGTTGTATATTTTGGTGTTGAGGCGTGGCACGTGTGTTCGTGTGTGTGTTTTCTCATTACTGTGTGTGTGTGTGTTGGGGGTGGGGAGTTAGATTGTGTGTGTGCGTGCGTGCATCTGTGTCTGTGTTCGTGTTTGTGTGCGTGTGTGTGTGTGTGTGTGTCTGTGTGTGAAAGGTAAATGGCAACAGTAACAGCTAAGTTTAATGAACAGTGATTTTGTGTGTAGAAGCAGAGAACCAGTCATACAGTATGTCCAAACATGAAACACACATGTGTAGTCTGATAGGCTACAGTGGAAAATCAAGGGAAAAGCAAAGCAAATTACTAAAATTAGGCCTCTCGTCTCAATTTCACTAACTCTGATACCCCTGTGTGTGTGTGTGTGTGTGTGTGTGTGTGTGTGTGTGTGTGTGTGTGTGTGTGTGTGTGTGTGTGTGTGTGTGTGTGTGTGTGTGTGTGTGTGTGTGTGTGTGTGTGTGTGTGTGTGTGTGTGTGTGTGTGTGTGTGTGCACATGGGTGTGTTAAATCACATGGGTTTATTAAGAATGTCTATGCAGTTGTCTTATGCCATTTCCTATAGAGACCGAAATAAGTTCATTGATCCACACACAAACGTTTAGGGAAGAGAGAAAGAGAGCAAGAGGGGAGACAGCGGGGGTAAGGATGTGGTTGCCGATAATAGTATGTTTACCACTGTAATACACACTGAGTGTACAAAACATTAGGAACACCTACCTAATATTGAGTTGCACCCACTTTTGCCCTCAGAACACCCTCAATTCGTCAGACATAGACTTTATAAGGTGTCGAAAGCGTGCCACAGGGATGCTGGCCCATGTTGACTCCAATACTTCCCACAGTTGTGTGAAGTTGGCTGGATTTCCTTTGGGTGTTGGACAATTCTTGATGCACACAGGAAACGGTTGAGCATGAAAAACCCATCAGCGTTGCAGTTCTTGACACACTCAAACCGGTACGCCTGGCACCTACTACCACACCCCGTTCAAAGGCACTTAAATATTTTGTCTTGCCCATGGCACACACAGAATCCATGTCTCAATTGTCTCAAAGCTTAAAAATCGTTCTTTAACCTGTCTTCTCTGATTCATCTACACCAGTGGTTCCCAAACTTTTTATAGTCCCGTACCCCTTCAACATTCAACCTCCAGCTGCATACCCCCTCTAGCACCAGGGTCAGCGCAATCTCAAATGTTGTTTTTGTAATCATTGTAAGCCTGCCACACACATTTATTAAATATAAGAATGAGTGTGAGTTTCTGTCACAACCCGGCTCGTCAGAAGTCACAAAGAGTTCTTGTTGGACCAGGGCACAAATAATAATACAATAATAATCAATAATTTTGCTCTTTATTTAACCATCTTAAATATAAAACCTTATTTGTTAATTGAAAATTGTGAATAACTCACCACAGGTTAATGAGAAGGGTAGGCATGAAAGGATACACATAACTCTGCAATGTTGGATTGTATTGGAGAGAGACTCAGTCTTAAATAATTTTCCACACAGTCTGTGCCTGTATTTAGTTTTCATGCTAGTGAGGGCCGAGAATCCACTCTCACATAGGTACATGGTTGCAAAGGGCATCAGTGTCTTAACAGCGCAATTTGCCAAGGCAGGATACTCTGAGCGCAGCCCAATCTTGAAATCTGGCAGTGGCTTCTGATTAAATTCAATTTTCACAGAACCGCTTGTTGCAATTTCGATGAGGCTCACTTGTTCAGATATCGATAAGTGGACTGGAGGCAGGGCATGAAAGGGATAACGAATCCATTTGTTTGTGTCATCCGTTTTGGGAAATTACCTGTGTATTTGTGCACCCAACTCACTCAGGTGCTTCGACTATATCACATGTGACATTGTCTGTTAGCTTGAGTTCATTTCCACACAAAAATCATACAATGATGGAAAGACCTGTGTGTTGTCCTTGTTAATGCAGACAGAGAAGAGCTACAACTTCTTAATCACAGCCTCAATTTTGTCCCGCACATTGAATAAAGTTACGGAGAGTCCCTGTAAATCTAGATTCAGATCATTCAGGCGAGAAAAAACATCACCCAGATAGGCCAGTCGTGTGAGAAACTCGTCATCATGCAAGCAGTCAGACAAGTGAAAATTATGGTCAGTAAAGAAAACTTTAAGCTCCTCTCTCAATTAAAAAAAAATTGTCAATACTTTGCCCCTTGATAACCATCGCACTTCTGTAATTTGTAAAAGCGTTACATGGTCGGTGCCCATATCATTGCATAGTGCAGAAAATACATGAGACTTCAGGGGCCTTGCTATAACAAAGTTAACCAGTTTCACTGTGGTGTCCAAATCGTCTTTCAAGCTGTCAGGCATTCCCTTGGCAGCAAGAGCCTCTCAGTGGATGCTGCAGTGTACCCAAGTGGCGTCAGGAGCAACTGCTTGCACGCATGTTACCACTACCCTATGTCTCCCTGGCATGGCTTTAGCGCCATCAGCACAGATACCAACATGAGCAACAGCTATGTTTGGCTACATACGTACCATTAGTGGAATTCCCATGAGAGAGTAACGGTTACTGTGATTGGATGTTAATTATTTGACTAGGCTATCTGTATTTGACATTGTGTTGTTATTTTGCTGAAAACTAGATGGTTTAATTTTATTTTTGGCAGTAAAACGAGGCTACTCAGGTGAGAAAAAAACCTCACCCAAATGTATAACCCGTTGGAAAATATAAATGTACTGTTTGAAAATGTGAAGAAACCCCCCCCAAAAAACCAAACCAAACATTTATTTATTTATTTGAATCACATTTTTATTTTGGGTACCTCCGACGGCATTCTGCATACCCCTGGGGGTTGCATCGCGCTTACCCCAGTTTGGGGATACCTGATCTACACTGATTGAAGTGGATTTAACAGGTGACATCAATAAGGGATCATACCTTTCATTTGGATTCACCTGGTCAATCTTTGTCATGGAAAAAGCAGGTGTTCCTAATGTTTAGTACACTCAGTGTTTATACCTGTGGGTTAGTGTGAGTAAGCTTGCTATGATCAGGTATAGCACGTCATTGGGAAAATGCATTAGCCATCTGCTGACTGTACTTTTCAAACAAAGCTGGGTCTTTGCTTACAGTTGTAGTAAATACTTCTTTGTCATGATTCTCTCCCCATACAACATCCCACTAGCCACCCTCACTATAATACAGAAGCATTTGGAAATGTTGAATTTAGACAAGGGACTTAGAAGCAGATATGCTGACATACAGTAACTTAATTTTTCAGGTTTTTCCACATTTGATTATGTTACAGTCTTATTCTAAAACTAATTAAATAGTTTTTTTCCCTCATCAATCTACACACAACACCCCACAATGACAAAGCAAAAGCAGGTTTTTAAATGTTTTTGCTAATAAATAAAAAAACAAATAAAAGAAATATGACATTTACATACTGTATGTATTCAGATCCTTAACGCAGTACTTTGTTGAAGCACCTTTGGCAGCGATTACAGCATAGAGTCTTCTTGGGTATGATTCTACAAGCTTGGCACACCTGTATTTGGGGAGTTGCTCCTATTCTTCTCTGCAGATCCTCTCAAGCGCTGTCAGGTTAGTTCGGGAGCGTTGTTGCACAGCTAATTTCAGGTCTCTTCTGAGATTTTCGATCGGGTTCAAGTCCGGGATCTGGGGCTGGGGAACTCAAGGACATTCAGAGACTCGTCCCAAAGCCACTCCTGCCTTGTCTTGACTGTGTGGTTAGGTTTGTTATCCTGTTGGAAGGTGAACCTTCACCCCAGTCTGAGGTCCTGAGCGCTCTGGAGCAGGTTTTCATCAAGGATCTCTCTGTACTTCGCTCTGTTCATTTTTCCCTTGATCTTGACTAGTCTCCCAGACCATGCCACAAAAAAACCTCCCCACAGCATGATGCTGCCACCACCGTGGGGATGGTGCCAGGTGTCCTCTAGATGTGACGCTTGGCAATCAGGCCAAAGAGTCACACCAGAGAATCTTGTTTCTCATGGTCTGAGAGTCTTTAGGTGCCTTTTGGCAAACTCCAAGCAGGCTGTCATGTGCCTTTTACTGAGGAGTGGCTTCCGTCTGGCCACTCTACCATAAAGGCCTGATTGGTGGAATGCTGCAAAGATGGTTGTCCTTCTGGAAGGTTCTCCCATCTCCACAGAGGAACTCTAGAGCTCGAGTTCTTGGTCACCTCCCTGACCAAGGCCCTTCTCCCCAAAATTGCTCAGTTTGGCCAGGCGGCCAGATCTAGGAAGAGTCTTGGTGGTTCCAAACTTCTTCCATTTAAGAATGATAGAGGCCCCTGTGTTCTTTGGGACCTTCAATGCTGCAAACATTTGTTGGTACTCTTACCCAGATCTGTGCCTCGACACAATCCTGTCTAGGAGCTCTACGGACAATTTCTTCCAACTCATGGCTTGGTTTTTGCTCTGACATGAACTGTCAACTGTGGGACCTTATATAGACAGGTATGTGCCTTTCCAAATCATGTCCATTCAATTTAATGTACCACAGGTGGACTCCAATCAAGTTGTAGAAACCTCTCAAGGATGATCAATGGAATCAGGATGTACCTGAGATCAATTTCGTATCTCATAGCAAAGGGTCTGAATACTTATGTAAAAATTGCAAAAATGTCTAAAAACCTGTTTAGCTTTGTCATTATAGGGTATTGTGTGTAGATGTAGGAGAGAAATATTTATTTAATTCATTTTAGAATAAGGCTGTAATTTAACAAAATGTGGAAAAAGTCAAGAGGTCTGAATACTTTCACAAAGGCACTGTATATTACCTGATTGTTAATTTAAATGCATAATAACAGAGTATCTTTGGACAAGGGAAAAAAATCACAAATCAAATTTCTTTAAATTCATGATTGCTAAGGGAATATCTAATTAAAAGTAACTTCTTCAATTCACTTACATCACAAGACAATATAGTATGGACCCTGGTCAAAAGTAGTGCACTATATAGCGATTAGGGTGCCATTTGGGACCTATTCACTGACTGCAGCCAGCCCAGTCTAATTGATTTCCCCTGTTAATGAATAAACAGGACAGAGCGTTGGTTGTGCTGTATAGAAGGAATGCATTCTCCTGACACAAACCCTGGCACTGAGACAACTGGGAAGCCAGCCAACACACCACAACCCCAGAGAAATCACAATCTATTACTCTATGGGATGAATAAGATGCAACAGCCTCCAAGTGAATCGTTCAAAACAGGCAGAGCAGAGAGGGAGAGAGAGAAGGCGGAAAGCGAGAGAGGCTGTTTGTGTGTGTGTATGTGTGTGTGCGTGTGTGTGCGTGCGTGTGTGTGCGAGAGAGAGAGAGAGAGAGAGAGAGAGAGAGAGAGAGAGAGAGAGAGAGAGAGAGAGAGAGAGAGAGAGAGAGAGAGAGAGAGAGAGAGAGAGAAACTGTCTTTCCACCGTGAGAGTTCCCATGCATTAACACAGTGAGGCCTGCTATACAGAGGGGGTCAGGACTTTAATTGTGTGTTGCTGATGATAAGACAAGGGCACGCACACACACACACACACACACACACACACACACACACACACACACACACACACACACACACACACACACACACACACACACACACACACACACACACACACACACACACACACACACACACACACACACACACACACACACTGAGGGTTTCTGTGTGACTAAGGAGTTCACCTCGATGCGACCCAGTGCAGTGAGGCATGTTGAACTCTGACCCCTGTCATTATCAGGCCAGACGGCTAGTTAGGACCAGGTGATAACCTCCAACCTTTGACTTTTAACCTTTGGAGGAGAACGGGCTGGCCTGATAATGAATGGGCTCTCTCTCACTCCCTCTTACTTTCTCTCTCCTCCCTCTCTCTTTATTTAGTTCTATGAGTACATGTTTGCATGCATAAGTATCTGTACATGGTAGTACAAACTGGACAGGGGTCATGTAAATACACTAGCCTCTAATCATTTCGTTAAAGTGGTCAGTGTATGTTCTAAACATTGACAGACAGTCAGCACTGTCATAGCCAGTTCCCAGATCTATTTGTGTTGTATAGGTCCTAAGGTTGCTGTCTGACCAGTGACCATAGGAGTTGGCAGGAAAGATCTGGGACCAGTCTAACACTGTCAGGTCACCAATAGCACAATGACCACTAGTCATACTGCTGGGCTGATGTTAAAAGGGAACATCTGATCCAACGCTCTGTACACGGAACACTGGCCATGCCTTTGGAGAATATTATTTCTGTTCTGTAGAGGACACACACTCACACACACACATACACACTGTGGGTATAGGATTCCTACAGATGCGAGAAGCGTGCTGTATTTTAGTGGTCCCAGGGGTCGGCCTGCGGGGCGATGTTTAAACTCTTCTCTGTCTGTGAGCATGGTGCATTTAACCAGATGTTAGCCTCACTGACATAAATCACATGCTGTATTTCATGTGTGTGTGTATTTCATCCCCGCCACAGCAGCGTTTTATGTCAGAAGTGTCTCTGCTCGTAAGTTAAACGGCCCAAATGAGCCGTGAGATTGTGACCTGTGCATAGTTTATTCATAAAAGCCCCTCTGATACATGGGAGTGTGTGAGTGTGTGTGCAAATATGAGTGTGTGTCTATGAGTGTGTGTCTATGTGTGTGTGTGCGTGTGTGTGTGTATGCATGTGTGTTTATATGTGTGTGTGCGTGCGTGTTTGTGCGGGTGCGTGTGTGTATGCATGGGTTTGTGTGTGTGTGTGTGATACTGCACACTCTGTTTAGGATCAGTGTTATTCAATCTGACAGTAGACAGCAGGCCAGTCATCACACACCCAGTGACCAACAAGATGTCACTGTCTCAAATTTTGACTGGTTAAGGTAAATGTTAAGGTTGGGGATAGGTTTAAAACAGGAAAAGACAAGGGTTAAGGGTTGGAACAGGTTAGGGTCAAAACAGAAAAAAGTTGATGGTTAAGTTTAGGCATTGGGCCTCTCGAGTGGCACAGCGGTCTAAGGCACTGCATCGCAGTGCTTGAAGCGTCACTATAGAAGCTGGTTTGATCACAGGCTGTGTCACAGCCAGCCGTGATCAGGAGACCCATAAGGCGGCGTACAATTGGCCCAGTGTCGTCCGGGTTAGGTGAGGGTTTGGCCGGCCGGGATTTCCTTATCCAATCGCACTCTTGCGACTCCTTGTGGCGGTCCAGGTGCCTGGAAGCTGACTTCGGTCGCCAGCTGGACGGTGGTTCCTCCAACACATTGTGTCAAGAAGCAGTGCAGCTTGGCAGGATCGTGTTTCGGAGGACGCCTCTCCCGAGTACATAGGGCAGTTTCAGTGATGGGACAATTGGAAATTATGAAATTGGGGCGAAAAAGGGTTAAAAATACATATATAATAATACGTTTAGTCATTAGTTCCCGACTGGCTAACGTAAGGGTTAAGGTTTGGGATTGGGTTAAAACAGAAAATAATAACAACAAGTGTCCTAGCCTACCAGCTCTCACAGCCTCACGTCAGAGTTAGACGTTCATTTATGTTTCTCAACACAGTACACATAACACCCTACAACACAGTACACATACACACTTGCACTGTCAGTCCAATCCTCTTCTGCTTGTTATGCTTTCATACACTCCAGCCTCCCTGTTCCGCTCTCTCCTATAACAACCCCAAAACCCATGGTCCCGCCAGGTACCGCTGCTTGTTTGTGTTGCCTTGCTATCTCTAGGTGTCAGTTTCATGTAATCACACACCCAGTGCCCAAACACACACACACACGTACATGGACATGTGCACACACATAGCACACAAACACCACAAGCACACAGACACACAGTTGGACATTGGTAGTGCTCATCTCACTCTATCTCTCTTGCACTCTCTCTCTCTGAAACAAGAGGTGGAAAGTGAATCTAACTCTGTTGTGCTAGTTTCTACACCAGCTCCCTAACCGTGTTCTCTTCTCCCTTTCCCTCTTTCTCTTGCTCCCTCTCGCTCTCTCTTTCCTCTCTCTATCTATCTTTCCTCTCTCTCTCTTTGTCTCTCTCTCTCTCTGTCTTTCCTCACTCTTCCTTTTTCTCTTGTGTATGTGTGTGTACGTGTGTGTTTGTGTGTGCGCGTCTGTGAATGAACGTGCACGTGTGTGTGAATGAACATGCATGTGTGTGTGTGTGCGTGCGTGTGTGCGTTCGTTCGTGCGTGCGTTCGTGCGTGCGTTCGTGCGTGCGTGTGTGTGTGTGTGTGTGTATCTGTGCTATATCATGTAATTGCAGAATAGCTAGTATCTGGTTCTTGCAGACAGACAGGAGAGATCCCTCTGAGTGATAAAAAGTCAGAAAGACTATACAGGGAAGAATGATCTAGAGGTTTCTAAAGACCAACCATTCATTACACTTTGAAGTGATTTTAGAGCTCTGAGTAGAGGCACAGAGGCTATGAAAAAAAAGTTTAACAAATAATCTAAAAAGACCTAAAAAAATAAATAATGTGCTTTGATTTGTTCCATTAAGGCCACCTGTTTATGTGCTTCTATTTTAAAACTCTGAAGTTCCCCCTCAGTTCTCCAGATACTATCCGGGGCATCCCTAGACCAGACCAAGTAGTGTATGTGTGAGATACCTCTAGGCTGGTACTCTACCATGTGGAAAAAATGTGTCTTCACCAGTGGGCAAAACATTTCAAAGATTTTACTGAGTTTTACAGTTCATAAATGAAATCAGTCAATTGAAATAAAATCATTAGGCCCAAATCTATGAATTTCACATGACTGGGAATACAGATACTATATGCAGCTGTTGGTCACAGATACCTTAAAAAAAGGTGGGGGCGTGGATCAGAAAACCAGTCAGTATCTGGTGTGACCACCATTTGCCTCATGCAGCACAACACATCTCCTTCACATAGAGTTGATCAGGCTGTTGATTGTGGCATGTGGAATGTTTTCCTACTCCTCTTCAATGGCTGTGCGAAGTTGCTAGATATTGGCAGGAACTGGAACACACTGTCGTATATGTCGATCCAGAGCATCCCAAACATGCTCAATGGGTGACATGTCTGGTGAGCATGCAGGCCATGAAAGAACTGTGACATTTTCAGCTTCCAGGAATTGTGTACAGATCCTTGAGACATGGGGCCGTGCATTATCATGCAGAAACATGAGGTGACAGAGGAGGATGAATGGTACGACATTGGGCCTCAGGATCTCGGCACGGTATCTCTGTGCATTCAAATGGCCCTCGATAAAATGCTATTTTTTCAGTTTTCAGTAGCTTATTCCTGCCAATACCCTAACCCCACCGACCACCATGGGGCACTCTGTTCACAACGTTGACATCGGCAAACCACGCGCCCACACTTGCCAAATATGTGGTCTGCAGTTGTGAGGCCGGTTGAACATAATGCTAAATTCTCTAAAACGATGTTGGAGGTGGCTTATGTTAGAGAAAGGCACATTTAATTCTCTGGCAACAGCTCTGGTGGACATTCCTGCAGTCAGCATGCCAAATGTACATTCCCTCAAAACTTGAGACATATGTGGCTTTGTGTTGTTTGACAAAACTGCACATTTTGAGTGGCCTTTTATTGCCCTCAGCACGAGGTGCACTTGTGTAATGATCATGCTGTTTAATCAGCTTCTTGACATGCCACACCTGTCAGGTGGATGGATTAACTTGTCAAAGGAGAAATGCTCACTAACAGGGATGTAAACAAATTTGTGCACAATATTTGCGAGAAATAAGCTTTTTGTGCTTATGGAACATTTCTGGAATATTTTTTTCAGCTCATGAAACATGGGACCAACACTTTACATGTTGCGTTTATACTGTATGTTTTTTCAGTGTAGATTGCGTCTTTAGAGGAGTTTGGTAGCAGTTGTGTGTTAGAAGGATTATTATGGTGTGTCTGAAACGTTGCAGGGTTAGGTGTAGTATCAGACTAAGAGGCATGGAGCCGGTACATCAGAGAAGCTCTGGATCTTAACAGCATGTCAGCAGCCTCTAACCCGCCAGGCTAGAACTGATAAGGGTTCAATCTGTTTCACACACACACACACACACACACACACACACACACACACACACACACACACACACACACACACACACACACACACACACACACACACACACACACACCCACACACACACACACACACACACACACACACACACACACACACACACACACACACACACACACACACACACACACACACACACACACACACACACACACACACACACACACACACACAGACACATGCACGTTTGCCAAGCGTAAATCTCAAATGCTCCACTCTAACAGGATGGAGACACACACCGGGAGCCATATTCAATCAAAAGCTGTAACCAGGTTTCCAGAAAAAAGTCAAAAATGTATTTTGTTCTTGAAATCTTTTTTTTTTTAATGACACTGACCCTGTGATCAGTGTTTAAAGAAAATGCATTACTCCGAACATAAGAGAGTAAAATATTTAAATAATGCATTTATTTTATTTGTACCAAAATTTGGGTATTTCAAAAGCAGCATATGTTGTAATATCACAGTGTGTGCTTGGACTTTGCAACTTTATTGTAACTATTTGACCATGAACCAGTCATTGAAATGAAATGTACACTCTGAAGTAGCCTATATATTATAATTTGAATAGATAAACATGTGGTTTTCCATATAAAAAGATAAAGTTCAGGTACAATTCATGCCGTCTACTTTCCAAGGACCATGTAAAATAGTGAGTTATGGCTCAGGAAAGTGAATATGTCACATAGTTGATTCTAGTCCTATAAAAACACAACATATATTTTCATAATGGAATATGATCTGCATCCAAAATGGCACCCTATTCTCCATATCATGCACAGTTTTTCAAAAGCAGTGCACTACATATGGAATAGGGTGCTATTTGGGACACACATTCTCTCCTCTGCATGAGCTCAATGAAACAGCTTCTATGAATATCTGTCTTCCAATACTATCAACGTAGACATGTGCACACATGTTGAGTGTGTGTGTGTGTGTGTGTGTGTGTGTGTGTGTGTGTGTGTGTGTGTGTGTGTGTGTGTGTGTGTGTGTGTGTGTGTGTGTGTGTGTGTGTGTGTGTGTGTGTGTGTGTGTGTGTGTGTGTGTGTGTGTGTGTGTGTGTGTGTGTGTGCGTGTGTGCGTGCGTGTGTGCGTGTGCGTGTGCGTGCGTGCGTGTGTGTGTGTGTATGTGTGCGTGCGTTCGTAGACACTTGCTGAATGAGTTTTCCCTGAACACTTCATATTTCCTGATGAAACATGAAAGGTTTGCAGACTTGTGTTATCATTCAGAGTGTCTGATTAAAACTGACACGTTTTCCTAGATTAAGTCGGCCATATGTCTCTTTCATCCTTCTCCTATCCACACTTTACATTGTCCTCCTGTCCTTCTCGGCCAAGTTTGTCTGACTCTATTAAGCCAGTTTCTTGTCTTTGTACTCTTTTAAATAGAATGTTCAGTCTGAAGCATAGAACCAGAAGGATTCTAGTATTACATAGACTGATTCTATTCATACTGCCTGAGATGGTGCACTGTAGATGAAAACCTGGGCCCAGATTCACAAAACCTTCTTAAGAAGACATTTCTTCTTAACTGCCATTTTCTCCTTAACTATAGACTTAAGAAGAAAGATAAGCAATGTTGCTATTCCTCAAAAAGGTTCTTATGTTTATCCATAAGCAAAAAGTAAAGAAGAAATTTGATTCTTGAAAATAAAGTTATTGGAAATGTTCTTAATTTCAAGATAGATAAACCCTTGTCTGAAACTCAGGGCAGTGATAAACAAATCTCATGAAAGCAAAGATGTTTAATTCACTCACAAACTTCAGCTGACAGTGTCAGTATTGACTATTTTAAACCCAATAACATGTTTTACAACAGTAATCTCAATAAGAAATATGCTAACATGATTGCCATTGCTAGCTAGATAGCTAGTTAAAACGGTTGCCTAGCAATAACCATCTTAAGAATTAAGAAGATTTGTAAGAAGATATTTGAGAAGTTCGTAAGAAAATCATCAAATCTTAAGATATTGTTGAGGAATTGCACTTAAGAACTATCTTATGAACTTCTTATTTTTTTTCTTAAGATGTTTCTTAAGTTTTTGCGGAACAAGTGTTTTGTGAATCTGGGCCCTGGTTCTAAATTGACCAACCTGGGTAGCAAAGTAAAAAACGAAACATAAATGAAGGAATGAATGAATGAAACGTTCTCTTTCCCATCCTCATTGAAACTGGAAGGGAACCACTCTCTTTTCTTTACTTTGTTCTTTCACTTTACTTCCCTCACAACCTCCCCTCTCTCACTTAACTCTCTTTCCCCTCTTTCTCCTCCCTCTTGTCCCAGCTTTTTCATTCTCTCTCTAAAGCCCACTCGTTCTCTCCTTCTTTCCATCACTCTCTCACCTCCCTCTTTTCTCTCTCCTTTTCTCCCTCATTCTCTCTCTTACACCCCCTTCTCCCTCACCCCCTCTCTCTAACTGCCCCCCTCCCTCCCTCCCTCTCTCCTTTTCTCTCTGTAGACTAATTCGCCCTCAGTAATTAGTTGGCTAGTTAATTGGCTGTCTAACTGGCTGACCAGACAAAAGACAGAGTAGGCTTGGACAACAGAGACACAGAGGAGAGTGTCCCCTTCACATTCTATAGACTCTAGACTCACATTGACTCTCTCTCTCTCTCTCTCTCTCTCTCTCTCTCTCTCTCTCTCTCTCTCTCTCTCTCTCTCTCTCTCTCTCTCTCTCTCTCTCTCTCTCTCTCTCTCTCTCTCTCTCTCTCTTTCTCTCTCTCTCTCTCTCTCTCTCTCTCTCTCTCTCTCTCTCTCTCTCTCTCTCTCTCTCTCTCTCTCTCTCTCTCTCTCTCTCTCTCTCTCACTCACTCACTCACTCACTCACTCACTCACTCACTCACAGTCTTTCTCTCTCCTCTCTTCTTTCTCCTCTATCTTTCTTTTCTCTCTCTCGCTAGTTGCCATGCACACACACACACAAACACACACATCAGGGGTCATACAGTTGTTGATTTGGGAAAAGTGTGTATTTCTCTGTCCTGCACTCGAGTCGTAGCCGGAGAGCCTTCCACGCTGCTTGTCTCTCTGTGCTTAAACTACTCCTGGCTAGTTTCTCACTAGACTCACTGTCTGTTCAATCAATCAATCAAATTTATTTTATATAGCCCTTCATACATCAGCTAATATCTCGAAGTGCTGTACAGAAACCCAGCCTAAAACCCCAAACAGCAAGCAATGCAGGTGTAGAAGCACGGTGGCTAGGAAAAACTCCCTAGAAAGGTCTGTTGTCAGCACATCACTCCTACCATATGAGATTTAATGCCATTTTCTGTTACATTAGCAAAAATATAACTAATATGTCACTGTCAGTAAAATATGTCTCAAATGGTTAAATATCACTATTTTTACATATACTAATGAGACCATGTTGACATTAACATTATGAATGATGATAATCTATTCATCACTTACTGCATGTAAATGTAACATTTTATATTTCATGTTATATCATTGTGAAGAATACTTAATCCCTTTCCATGAATTCTACGGGTATGTTACATAGTTTTTCTTATGATTCTCTTAAGATTTTCTTATAGAATAGCTCCCTGATCAGCCCAGTCACTGATAATGTTCAAGAAATGTTGCTCGCTAAAATCAGTTAAAATATTAAAAGTCAAATATGGTTTCAATCAGCATCTGATTTTGATATTTTCTTATTTTTTAGTTTTAACTGAGAATTTGTTTGGAAGCACATTTAAGTTTAGGGTCGGTTTCCCTGACCCAGAATAAACCTACTCCTGGAGTTAAAAGCTGAATGCAGAATCTGTGAAAGTGTTTTCAGAGAATCAGGAATAGCCTTAGACTGTGCCTGGTCTAAGGGTTTATCTGAAACGCTGCTGTCACTGAGATCAGTCTGAAACTGTCAACTTGTTCTTCATTTTATTTTTTACACACACTAGCAGTTCTACTGTAGTCTGATACATGAACTGAAAATGTTTCCCTTGTCTACAGTAACTTTTATTTTCATCTCTGCCATTGCAATAACAATAAATCGTTGCAATATTTGACATGAAAACGTCCCCTTGGTCTTTCTTTAATGTCACTCTGCTTTATAGTAGAAGTTATATTGAACACATGGACATTTCATTGTGGTCTATCTATTATTTCCAGCTTTCTCATACAGTAGAAGAAACACTGACTTGCATATTAGCTGACCTAACGGACTATAATACATTCTGATATCTAACCTGAAACATTACTATACTTTCTTCCCTAGCTACAGAATATCTTATAGCAGTTACATTGACTTAAAAGGTGTATATTTGTATCTATAACTATCAACATTGTTTCAGTGGTTTGTTCTTTCCTATCCAAAGATTATTCCTTCCATTACGTAAAATGAAACGTAAATCTTGTTCTACAATATCTTCTGTTCAAAGCTCTGAAGCAGGAGTAAGAGTTAACCTGCATTGGGGCTTGTGCTCTCTCCCATCTAGAGCCAGTGTGATGTGTGGAGGCACAAACAACATTCAACCTGACAAACAGTCAACTAAACAAGTTATTACTATAGGGAAGACACAATTACCATGTAATGTAGGGGCTATCTTTTACACAAGTTAGTATACAGTCTCTAAACATGCAAGAACAAATAAGGTTGTGAATAAGTGTGTGTGTGATCTTACCTGGAGCTGGGGTGGCCTGGTTCCCAGCAAACTGCATGGGGATACACAGATCATTATCAATAGGAAACTTATCACAGGTCAACATCTCTGGCCAAGGGAACCCGTAGGTTTCCATAACGGGGGCACAGCTATCCCTCACGGCCTCACACAGCGAGCGACACGGGTAGATGGGCCTGTCCAGACACACCGGGGCGAAAAGGGAACACAGGAACACCTGTGTATCTGCGTGGCACCGCTTGGCGAGGAGCGGCACCCAGCTACCCGCCTGCTGTTTGACCTCCGGCATGGTCTCGTGGTCCAGCAGGTTGGGGAGGCGCATCTTCTTGTAGCCCACGTTGTGACAGAGGCGTAAATCGGCGGGGATGTCCACACACTGCGGCTGCTTCGTGTAGAAACGACCGTTGTGGAAGTTGTCTGATTGCCAGCTGTAGTAGTCGTATTCATCGGCGGCCGAGGCAGGGGAGGTGAGGAAGAGGAGGAGGAGGAAGAAGGACATGGAGAGGGACAGTGCCATGGTGGAGAAGGGGTTAGTGAGTAGTTGTGCCCGCTTCTGCCTGCTGTCGCTGTGGTTCTTTTGTCCCTGTGCCATGTTGCTCCGAGCTCTTGGAGGGAGAAAGAAAAGAGGAACGTATCCAAATTGTCCAACGTGACTCGGGGATTTTGGAGAATAAAGACTGTGCTGAAGAAATAAACTATAATCCTTTTTTTCCTGTCCAAGAACGAGAGCAGGAGCTGAGACAGAAAACAAAAAGAAAGTGTGTATTCTGGTCTTCTTTCAACAGAGAGAAAATGTGTGTGTTAGTGTGTGTCCAGTCATCTCATCTCTGCGCTGGTAGAGCTCTGTGTCTCTGCCTCAGGTTGTTGTAAGTGGGGAGATAAGGGTGAGTCGAGGGTAAGACGAGGGGTCAGTGGAGGGTGAGTGCTGTGTGTGCCTCCTTTCCCTGTGTCTAATTCTCTGTCAAATTTTAAATCTCTCTATCTCTTTCTTGCTCTCTTCCTGCAGTTCTCTCTATCTCACTCCACAGCTGTCTCTTCCGCTGTCTCTGCCTCCACCTCTATCCTTCTCTCTCTGTCTGTGTCTAGCAGTGTGTGTGGAGCAGCTACAGTATATCAGTTAGTGGGATAGTTTCTCCCTGTATTCTGTCAGGTCCCCTAGCAGACTCCCAGAACACTCTCCCTCCCACTGGCCCCACACAGCTCTGCCTCAGCCTATCACAGGCCTCACACAGTGCTACCTCAACCAATCAGAGACCAGGGGGAGGTCCTGAGGGGGGATGAGATTCTCCACCCTCATCACCCTCTCTGGTAGACACTCCCTGAGGCAGAGAGAGGCAGGCTGAAGAGAGAGAGAGAGAGTAGCACTACCAATGTCCAAGTGTGTGTGTGTGTGTGTCTGTGTGCTGTGGAGAGAGAGAGAGACAAATAAAGAAGGAGAGTTAGAGAAGGAGAGCGAGAGGGAGAACGAGAGAAAGCGGGAGAGATAGGAGAGGGAGAGTAAGAAGTGAGAGAGGAAAGCCCAATGTGTCGAGACTGTTCTACTCTCCCTGCTCTCTCTCTCACTCACACACACACACACACACACACACACACACACACACACACACACACACACACACACACACACACACACACACACACACACACACACACACACACACACACACACACACACACACACACACACACACACACACACACACACACACACACACACACACACACACACACACACACACAGAGAGTGGGGTGGCAGTGAAATGTTTGTGCACTATATTGAGAGTCAGGCAGGCTACAGCAGCTACAGGTGGCTAGGTCGTTTGGTTACGCTCTGTGAGATATGCTAATGTCTATGGTGGTGTTGAATAGAGGCGCGCTGCCTTTCTGTCTCTTTCCATCAGTAACACTGACACACACAACACACAGCAATAGCATCAAAATGAATCCAATTCTCATTCAATCTCATTCAAAGCACTCTAACTTAGTGGGTGGACTGGTGTGTTGGATTCATATGGATGCCCTCAATTAGGTGATTTCTCTTCTCAGTGTTCTACAGATTCTTCAAATTCTGTTGTGTCACCATATTGGGTGGACAAAGAAAGTACCAATGGATTTTAGAGCTATGTCCACTAATTAGGGGGGTCAAACACACACACAGCATTTAACCCAGCGACCATGCAGCTTTGCTGAAACCTCCCCGCTGCCAAAACATCACTGTCCAGACATTCACATCAATACCACAATAAAGCAGGGCTAGAGATTGGGAATTTGTCAATTGATTTACTTATTCCCTTTAGCTTCATGTGGAGCAAAGGGGCCTCAATCAGACACATTTGAGTGGATTTGTGATTGCATGTTCTTTGCATGCTAAAGCTGGTGAAAATATTATAAATAGGGGTTCACAGCGAAGCTTACCTTTCAATCAGTCAACTTCGGTATAACATACTATGGGGAGTTGCACTCTCGCGACTTCAGTTGAAGGATCTACAATCACACCTGAAAAGGCTAATTAATTCCGTGGCTCGCTGGAAGCCCCGCCTTCCACAGGTGATAAGCCTAAGACTCAGATTCATTCATTCAATTATTCTGCTCTTCACCTTGGTGTGAAGAGGAACAATTCCCGCTACTTAAACAATCAATTATGTTGTGCTAACTAAACTGTCTCTTAGTGCTAGAGTGTGCTCACCCCCACAACATTGTGTGTTGAAGGTTGTGCTTGCTCTCATAAGTTTTCTAATCACAAACAATTAGTTATTCTTCAATTTGCTGGTGCAATAGGTAAGATGCTAAGAAAACAACCGAGACGACGATGGCTGAGCCGGTTTCGGGGTCGAGATCATGCCGCCAGTCATGTGGTTATAGCATTTCTCTGAAAGATACTCACAGTCTATGCTATGTGTAGTGTGTCTTGGCTTGTAGCTTCGGCGGCCCTCGCTCGAACCAGTCCATGTGCGCATTGCCACATACTGTGTACAAATGTCCTGGAAGGACGTGTAGCATTCTTGAGGAAGCTTGGAATTATCGATGACGACTTTCCCTTCCCGGATGCCAGTATCGGCTGGGCCCGAGGTGCTGGAAGCGGAGATGGATTGGGTGGTCGGAGCAAATGTCTTGTCTGCCTTGTCTGCCTGCGCCCAACCCGACTCCTGTGCGCTCTGTCGCAGGAGGCTACTCAAATAGAGAGGGCGGCCAGGTTTGGTGGGTACACCCCGCTGCCTGTGTCAGCCTCGGTCAAGCACTGCTTGCCTCTCTTCCCAGACTTATTGATGAAGGGTCTGGTCCCACCTGATCCGGTCCAATGTGAAGTTTTGAGACCGGGCTAGCTAAATGAGCACTGCATAGCGTTTTAACCAGGTTGGCTTACTCACTGAGGCAAGCTAGCTATTACTAGCTATTCCTGCATCCCCACGGTGGAGTTTCTGAGGTAGCTCTCTTGTTTAGCCTATGTTCAGTCCCTGGGGTAGCTCCCGGAACAAGGGGCCTTGGCAAGGGTCTGAGTGACCAGTGTGCCTCTCCACAAAAACATTACTGTGATTCCTGCCTGTAGCTCACTAGTCCATATGAGGTACAGATTATGGGCTCTATAGGCGATTAGTTGTTGGCAGCAGAGTCGTGCTGTCCAGCGCTGGGTGCCAACCGGTTCCCGGAACCCATCTTACCGCCTAAACCTAAACCGAGGGAGACTCGTTGTGACAACAGTACCCCCAAGTGGCACTGCCAATTGGAATACGTCACTGATCGCCGGAGCCATTGTACCCAGAGTGGGCCGGGCTTTAGGGAAACCTTGGCACATAAACACTGTTTTTTTCAACTGAGTTCCAGTGTTCACTGGTGAAAAAAGTGTTGTCTCCTGCATGTGAGTTCGATAAAAAGTGTTCCCCATGTTCAGACACACAGTTGTTAAAGGTGGTGGAAATGGAAGTAGAACCAATTGCTCCCAGTTCACAAGGCGGTGTCCAGCCCCTTCAGATGGCACTTCACGGGAGTCTCGCTATCTGCTCCAACCAATGGTGTGCATGCGCAGTGTCTCCCTGCGAACATTGACGTCAGGGTACAGGCTACAATTTGTTGTGCATCCCACACGCTTCTGCAGCTTCATCACGTTGACTGGTCCCGTGGCCTCAGTGCCCATTTTGAGGGAGAAAATATCCTCTCGATTCCAGAAGCATGCAATCCAAGTGGTTCCTATGTCGAAGACACGGGACAGCCGGTGTTCCTTGTTTACGAAAAGGGAAGGGACTTTATGTCCCATTCTAGACCAAGCACCTCAGAGTCTACAAACTCATGAGCCGCTGACTATTACAGCTATTGGCTTTTGGCGGCGGTGTCGAGGGGCCAAGCAGTGTTACACACATCCATGCTACCATATTCAGTCTCTAGGCTTCATAAGAAACCAGAAAAAGAGCTGTCTGACTCCATCCCAGCGCATTCCGTTTCTGAGTCTCAAGCCAGTATCATGCTTTTCTACCCTTTTACTAATTTGGGACCCTCTCTCCTTCCGCCCGTGGAAATCTAATTAGCGTAAATAAAAAATCCCCATAAAAATCTGTCAGTTTAAGCTAGAGATATTTTTTTGCATTGGATGGATCTCAATCTACGCCATCCGCCTATGTCGCACTTCCGCATCTGCGGTGAACGGTATCAGACTTTCTCACAAAATCGTATGTAGCGTCCGAATGGTTTGGCCTACAAACTATTACTATTACAAACCACCCCTCTATGGAAAGATGAGACTCACACAAACATAGTGTTCTCCGTACTGCTCTACAACCCCCACAAGCGTCTTAGAACTCTTCTGAAGGTCCCCCAGCACCAGTTGAAAACATGAATGTAAGTACAATATATATGGGCACTGTGTAGTGTCAAAAATAAGGGGTTAAATACATTTAAAAAATAAATAAAATGTTTCCCGATCTTTCTTATATCTGTCAGATATAGGACCGACACTTCAGGACAAACTTCCTTTGTTTTTTGTAGTGAATCTGTTATTCACTGTGTTTGTATGTGCTAATAGCACCAAGGATGTCACGTTCCTGACCTTATTTCCTTTATTTTGTCTTTGTTTAGTATGGTCAGGACGTGAGCTGGGTGGGCATTCTATGTTATGTGTTTCTATGTTGGGTTATTTTCAATTAGCCTGATATGGTTCTCAATCAGGGGCAGGTGTTTTACGTTTCCTCTGATTGAGAACCATATTAAGGTAGGCTGTTCACTGTTTGTTGGTGGGTGATTGTTCCTGTGTTAGTGTTTATGCCACACGGGACAGTTTCGTTTGTGAGTTCTTCGTTGTCTATGTCTAAACGTTAGTAGCTTGTGTCTGCACTTTCGTTTTGTAGCTTCACGGTCGTTTGTTGTTTTTTTTGTTAGTTTGTAAAAGTGTTTAGTTTCGTATTCATCTTCTCTCAATAAAAAGGAAGATGTATTCGTATCACGCTGCGCCTTGGTCCACTCTTTCACCAGAAGACGATCATGACAAAGGACAAATATACATTTTCATCAAATCATTTAGAATAAAACAAATTAATAGTTCACGGGGTCTGATTTTTTTTAATGAAATAGTAAAACAATCCTTGGTATGACCTTTTATTTATTAATTAATATATTTTATTTATTTATTTAGGTGTGGAAAAGCTATACTACTGCAAATAGATTGTGGCTTCTATCAATATAATTGTCTGCATCATTTCCAATCCCCCATATATTTGTTTTGTAAATATATATATATATTTTTAAATATATACAGTACCAGTCAAAAGTTTGTAAACACCGACTCACATCTTTATTTTTTACTATTTTCTACATTGTAGAATAATAGTGAAGACATCGTAACTATGAAATAACACAACAACCCAAAAAGTGTGTTGTATATTTAAAAACCATTCGCAACGTCAACAGTGAAGAGGCGACTCCGGGATGCTGGCTTTCCAGGCAGAGTTGCGAAGAAAAAGCCATATCTCAGACTGGCCTATAAAAAGAAAAGATTAAGATGTGCAAAAGAACACAGACACTGGACAGAGGAACTCTAGTAGGCCAGCAGCCCGTAGTCGCCTCTTCACTGTTGACATTGAGACTGTTGATTTGCGAGTTTTGCAGGTACTATTTAATGCCAGTTGAGGACTTGTGAGGCGTCTGTTTCTCAAACTAGACACTCTAATGTACTTGTCTTCTTGCTCAGTTGTGCACTGGGGCCACTCCTCTTTCTATTCTGGTTAGAGCCAGTTTGCTCTGTGCTGTGAAGGGAGTAGTACACAGCGTTGTAGGAGATCTTCAGTTTCAATGTCTTGCATGGAATAACCTTAAATTCTCAGAATAAGTATAGGCTGATGAGTTTCAGAAGAAACTTCTTTGTTTCTGGCCATTTTGAACCTGTAATCGAACCCACAAATGCTGATGCTCCAGATACTCAACTAGTCTAAAGAAGGCCAGTTTTATTGCTTCTTTAATCAGACAACAGTTTTCAGCTATGCAAACATAATTGCAAAAGGGTTTTCTAATGATCAATTAGCCTTTTAAAATGATAAACTTGGATTAGCTAACACAACGTGCCATTGTAACACAGGAGTGATGGTTGCTGATAATGGCCTCTGTACGCCTATGTATATATTCCATAAAAGATCAGCCGTTTCCAGCTACAATAGTCATTTACAACATTAACAATGTCTACATTGTATGTCTGATCAATTTGATGTTATTTTAATGCACATAAAATGTGCTATTCTTTCAGAAACAAGGACATTTCTAAGTGACCCCAAACTTTTGAAGGGTAGTGTATTTATATATATACAGTGGGGAGAACAAGTATTTGATACACTGCCGATTTTGCAGGTTTTCCTACTTACAAAGCATATAGAGGTCTGTAATTTTTATCATAGGTACACTTCAACTGTGAGAGACGGAATCTAAAACAAAAATCCAGAAAATCACATTGTATGATTTTTAAGTAATTAATTTGCATTTTATTGCATGACATAAGTATTTGATACATCAGAAAAGCAGAACTTAATATTTGGTACAGAAACCTTTGTTTGCAATTACAGAGATCATACGTTTCCTGTAGTTCTTGACCAGGTTTGCACACACTGCAGCAGGGATTTTGGCCCACTCCTCCATACAGACCTTCTCCAGATCCTTCAGGTTTCGGGGCTGTCGCTGGGCAATACGGAATTTCAGCTCCCTCCAAAGATTTTCTATTGGATTCAGGTCTGGAGACTGGCTAGACCACTCCAGGAACTTGAGATGCTTCTTACGGAGCCACTCCTTAGTTGCCCTGGCTGTGTGTTTCGGGTCGTTGTCATGCTGGAAGACCCAGCCACGACCCATCTTCAATGCTCTTACTGAGGGAAGGAGGTTGTTGGCCAAGATCTCGCGATACATGGCCCCATCCATCCTCCCCTCAATACGGTGCAGTCGTCCTGTCCCCTTTGCAGAAAAGCAGCCCCAAAGAATGATGTTTCCACCTCCATGCTTCACGTTTGGGATGGGTTCTTGGGGTTGTACTCATCCTTCTTCTTCCTCCAAACACAGCGAGTGGAGTTTAGACCAAAAAGTTATATTTTTGTCTCATCAGACCACATGACCTTCTCCCATTCCTCCTCTGGATCATCCAGATGGTCATTGGCAAACTTCAGACGGGCCTGGACATGCGCTGGCTTGAGCAGGGGGACCTTGCGTGCGCTGCAGGATTTTAATCCATGACGGCGTAGTGTGTTACTAATGGTTTTCTTTGAGACTGTGGTCCCAGCTCTCTTCAGGTCATTGACCAGGTCCTGCCGTGTAGTTCTGGGCTGATCCCTCACCTTCCTCATGATCATTGATTCCCCACGAGGTGATATCTTGCATGGAGCCCCAGACCGAGGGTGATTGACCGTCATCTGAACTTCTTCCATTTTCTAATAATTGCGCCAACAGTTGTTGCCTTCTCACCAAGCTGCTTGCCTATTGTCCTGTAGCCCATCCCAGCCTTGTGCAGGTCTACAATTTTATCCCTGATGTCCTTACACAGCTCTCTGGTCTTGGCCATTGTGGAGAGGTTGGAGTCTGTTTGATTGAGCGTGTGGACAGGTGTCTTTTATACAGGTAACGAGTTCAAACAGGTGCAGTTAATACAGGTAATGAGTGGAGAACAGGAGGGCTTCTTAAAGAAAAACTAACAGGTCTGTGAGAGCCGGAATTCTTACTGGTTGGTAGGTGATCAAATACTTATGTCATGCAATAAAATGCAAATTAATTACTTAAAAATCATACAATGTGATTTTCTGGATTTTTGTTTTAGATTCCGTCTCTCACAGTTGAAGTGTACCTATGATAAAAATTACAGACCTCTACATGCTTTGTAAGTAGGAAAACCTGCAAAATCGGCAGTGTATCAAATACTTGTTCTCCCCACTGTATATAGTCCGGCCATTCCTCGTTCTAATATTTCTTAAACCTCTAACGAGTCACCCTCCCGGACCCGGGATCCTCCTCATCAAAAAAGCTGACTAGCATAGCCTAGCCTAGCGCCACAGGGATATCATATAATATAATTTCATGAAATCACAAGTCCAATACAGCAAATGAAAGATAAACATCTTGTGAATCCAGCCATCATTTCCGATTTTTTAAATCTTTTACAGCGAAAACACAATATATATTTATATTAGCTCACCACAATAGCCAAACACACAACGCTATGTTTTCACCATGTTTTCACCGCCAACATAGCTTTCACAAAACACACAAATAGAGATAAAATGAATCACTAACCTTTGAACAACTTCATCAGATGACAGTCTTATAGCATTATGTTATACAATACATTTATGTTTTGTTCGAAAATGTGCATATTTAGAGGTACAAATCGTGGTTTTACATTGTGAAAACGTAGCCATAATGCACCAAATTGTCCGGAGATATTTTGGACAGTCACGTAATCTAACCAAAAAACTCTTCATAAACTTTACTAAAAAATACATGTTGTACAGCAAATGAAAGATACACTGGTTCTTAATGCAACCGCTGTGTTAGATTTTAAAAAATAACTTTAGTACAACGTACAGCATGCAATATTGTGAGACAGCGCCCAACAATTCTCCGCCTTGTTGGAGCCAACACAAACCACAAATAACATCATAAATATTCTCTTACTTTTGATGATCTTCCATCAGAATGTTGTGCAAGGAGTCCTAGTTCCAGAATAAATCGTTGTTTTGTTTTAGAATGTCCATTTCTTCTGTCGAATTAGCAACTTTGGCTAGCCATGTGGAGCGCACATGTCCAAGAACTCTTGGCGCATGGAACGAAAAATCCAAAATTCACAATAAACGTCGAATAAACAGGTCAAACTCGGTTGAAAATCCATCTTTATGATGTTTTTCTCATATGTATCCAATAAAGTCCGAGCCGGAGCATTTCGTCGTGTATACCTAACGCATTTCAGAAGACAATGTGGGGTTCTGTCATTCCAAAAGCTCTCATTCGGTCTCACATCAAGCTAGACACCCCATTCAACATTCTACTGCCTGTTGACATCTAGTGGAAGGCGTATGAAGTGCATACAGATCCATAAATATAAGCCAGTTGAATAGGCAGGCCCTGACACAGAGCCCCATTTTCAGAATTTTCACTTCCTGTTTGGAAGTTTGCTGCCAAATGAGTTCTGTTTTACTCACAGATATAATTCAAAACTTCAGAGTGTTTTCTATCCAATAGTAATAATAATTTGCATATTGTATGATCTAGAACAGAGTACGAGGCCGTTTAATTTGGGCACGATATTTTCCCAAACTGAAAATAGCGCCCCCTATTAACCCTTTCATGCGTGAGTTCCAAATATCTCTAACGGTCGCCCCAGCGTGAGTTGTTTTATGCACGTGATGTTAGAACGTTCTCTCCAATTCCAGAATGTGATTGTTATGTAACAGTACATTTAATCTGCGCTGCACTCAAACCAAAGCACGCCTTTGCCTGTTTTATTTGTCAATTTTAAATTATTTTCTAAACAGTTTTTTATTTTATAATAACAGTTTGAAATTAGGTGTGTTCCGCCTCATTCATTCACATAAAAGTAGTCATTTTTACTTTTGCGGACCAATTAATTTTTTGGACATTTCTGACCCGGACAAAATTCCCCAAACACTTCTCAATTGTTTGTGCAGTTCAAGTCTGCAGACATTTACTCATCTGCCGTCCTGCATACACGTGTTCATATTTTCCACCTGTCGCCTGCATCGCAATCAAAGTTGTTTTCGTTACCAATAATAACTTTGGAAATGAGTGCGTTTCTATCAAAGTGCCTTATTACGTTATAATAGTTTCTGCATGTCGTGTTATGTCGTTTCTACTGTAGCATCATGTTTTTGTGTATATTCCTTATAACCGCGGACACGCGATGTAACGTTACTCATTTCATAACATGTATGGTGTTATACTCAATGCTTAGGTATCTAGCTACAGTCTTATTAGCTCTGGAAAACAATGCTAATTGCGTCACGGATGTATTAGCATGTGTTGTATGTTGAAGCTACCCTGGCCTTTTGACTCCCAAGTGGCACAGCGTCTCAGTGCTAGAGGCGTCACTACAGACACCCATCTTCAAATTCAGACTGCGTTTCTATCAAAGTAAGTGCCTAATTACGTTATAATAGTTTCTGTGTCGTGGTTTACCGTTTCTACTGTAGCTCACTGTGTGTATAGAGCATAATATATTTGTGTATATTCCTTATAACCGCGGACACGCTAGGTAACGTTACTCATGTTACTCACCTTTTATGGTGTTATATTCAATCGTGCTTATGTAGCTAGTTACATTATTCTATTAGCTCTGTAAAACAATGCTAAATGCGTCAGAAGTATTGGCATGTTGTATTTTGACGCTACCCTGGAAAAATATCTTATACCACTTGGTCGTTTTCTGAGTTCATTCCACAAAGCTGTTTATCATGTCGGCCTTATCCACTGCCCCCATTTTGAGGTAATAGTCAAGCACGCAGTCTGGTTTGATGTTTCTCTGTCTGGTTTGTTTCTCTCTCCCGTCAGGTGGTTCACCTTCCCTGTGGCCGACCTGGTTGCTGTATGGACAGTGGAGAGGACATGGACGTCTCGTTTGTCATGGCACTTTACTGCCAGCTGTTGACATCTCTTGTTTTGTATAACGGGTCATTTAGGATGGCAGTAGCGTTGATGATGAAATGCAGTCATAGCAGCAGAATTAGAAAGCAGTCTTGGGAAAAGAGGGTGGCAAAGAAGGGAGTTGCAAACATAGGATCTCTGCTCCAGTATTATCTTAGGGAGTTCTTCTTTACTGTCACCAGGAATGTATACATTTCACTAATTGTGGTTGTCCCCCCACTCCTGGTGTAACAGTATAACTTTACGTCCGTCCCCTCGCCCATACCCGGGCGCGAACCAGGGACCCTCTGCACACATCAACAACAGTCACCCACGAAGCATCGTTACCCATCGCTCCACAAAAGCCGCGGCCCTTGCTGAGCAAGGGGAACCACTACTTCAAGGTTTCAGAGCAAGTGACGTAACTGATTCAAATCAAATCAAATCAAATTTTATTAGTCACATACACATGGTTAGCAGATGTTAATGCGAGTGTAGCGAAATGCTTGTGCTTCTAGTTCCGACAATGCAGTAATAACCAACAAGTAATCTAACCTAACAATTCCACAACTACTACCTTACACACACACACAAGTGTAAAGGGATAAAGAATATGTACATAAAGATATATGAATGAGTGGTGGTACAGAACGGCATGGCAGATGCAGTAGATGGTATAGAGTACGGTATATACATATGAGATGAGTACTGTAGGGTATGTAAACATAAAGTGGCATAGTTTAAAGTGGCTAGTGGTACATGTATTACATAAAGATGGCAAGATGCAGTAGATGATATAGAGTACAGTATATACATATGAGATGGGTAATGTAGGGTATGTAAACATTATATTAAGTGGCATTGTTTAAAGTGGCTAGTGGTACATTTTTACATAATTTCCATCAATTCCCATTTTTAAAGTGGCTGGAGTTGAGTCAGTATGTTGGCAGCGGCCGCTAAATGTTAGTGGTGGCTGTTTAACAGTCTGATGGCCTTGAGATAGAAGCTGTTTTTCAGTCTCTCGGTCCCTGCTTTGATGCACCTGTACTGACCTCGCCTTCTGGATGATAGCGGGGTGAACAGGCAGTGGCTTGGGTGGTTGTTGTCCTTGATGATCTTTATGGCCTTCCTGTGACATCGGGTGGTGTAGGTGTCCTGGAGGGCAGGTAGTTGATTGAAACGCTATTAGCGCGTACCCGCTAACTAGCTAGCCATTTCACATCCGTTACACTGGCTCTCTCTTATCCTGTAGCTCCAAGGCATAGCGATTGGTCTCTACTATATCTCCCACCAGCTCCTCTGTCAGAAACAACTTGAAGCACTCTGCCTCAGATGGAAATGGCAAGGGGCGTTGCACTCCAGACTGGAACTCATCAACACAATCAGCAGGGCCAGGAGGGGTGAAATGGCTGGCAGCCTTCCAGCTACCACAGAACTCCTGTACTTCATCCACTGTCAGTCTGCCACCATCACCACCAGCATCTTCTAATGGAACTGGGACTTTGTCAGTGGACAAGGGGTCCTCAGATTCAGGGTTCTCAATGGCTACAAGGTTGGGGGGCAGCTCCTCACTGTCAGAATCTGATTCCTGACTTTCATACTCAGACTCAAAATCTCCAGAATTTCCACATTTGTGAGTTGTCTCCTTTTGAAAGTTATTGCTAATGCTACAGCTTAGCTCACTATCTACATGCATAAACAACAACACTGAATGGTTTAGAGTGAGAGGGTACGTGGTTGACTGCCGGCACGCGCCACTTGTCTCAATAAATCACTATCAGAAAATGTTTTGTGTGGCAATTATTTGTGTATTTACTGTTTTATTCACATGTTTTCAATTCTATGTGACAAATCATGCATTCCGATTCTTGCACAGATTGTAATGGGCACATATTATGTGTGTAAAATGCTTTTTTGAAGGTTGTACTGATTATGATGAGCTAAGCTAATTCCAGCTGTGTAGCCATGTTTGTTGACATACAATGCATTCTGGGTTTCACGTAATCGTCTGTTTGACCAAAGATGTTATAACAAAAGGAGGTGAGTAAGAGTTCACTCATTTCTTGAGGACTTCCGGAAATGAAGGGTGGGATGTGAACGACAGTGATTGACACACCCCTTCAACATGCATAGTATAAACAGACCAAAATTATCTTGTCTTCTCTTATTATCTTCGGTTTCTGTGAGGAACAAATGCATGGCTGCGCGCTGAAACTAATCGTCGGATTACTTTCGATTTCAAACGTGTTTTACCTAATTATTTCGATCAATGGTGAGCTCACCCGTGATGTGATTAATTATACATAATAATTGCTATTAGCTAATTCATATTGTAGTTTATGTCAGCCGAGAGTTAGAAAATATTACTGCTTGTGTTGGGTCAATCTTTCTTCAGTTAGCGCTTGGACAAATGTAGCCTACATTTTTCCGGTTAGGATGATTGTGTTATGCTATATATACTTCTGTGAATATCTGAACATTGCATCCCAAAATAAACTGCTCACATTCTGGACATAACTTTGTAAGGACTGTGTTTGTGTAAATAGTTTCTGAAAAAAGTGTGGCCAACTCAAACGCTGATTGTTGCGTCATTCGAAACTGGCCGTTCTAAACGAGCGTTCTAAATGAGTGTTCTAATCACACGGGTGTGATCGTACGCTTCAGGGACCACTGTAGAACGATCACACCCGTGTGATGGTACGTGTGAAAGGGTTAAGAAGAAGTTAATAAATCATTTAATTTGAGATTTGTGTGTATTGTTGGGAATTACTGCACTGTTGAAGGTAGGCACACAAGCATTTCGCTACACCCACAATAACATCTGCTATATATGTGTATGCAACCAATAAAATGTAATTTGATTTGATTTGCTACTGAGTTAACCTCCAATTGTTCTGTACTAGTCCACCCGCTAAAACCAATGACTGGCAGACCACCCCTGTCCACTAGCATGATAGTGCCTTTTTGAGATTGGGACCCATTTAAAAAGAGCACACAGTGCCACGTACAGAACACATCAAATTGTATTTGTCACATACACCAAATACAACAGGTGTATACCTTACTGGAAAATGCTTACATACAAGTCCTTAACCAACAATGCAGTTCAAGAAATAGAGTTAAGAAAATATTTACTAAATAAAGTAAAAAATTAACTTAAAAGTAACACAATAAAATAACATTAACGAGGCTATATACAGGGGGTACCGGTACCGAGTCAATGTGCGGGGGTACAGGTTAGTCGAGGTAATTTGTACATGTAGGTAGTTGTAAAGTGACTATGTATATGTAAAAACAGCGAGTAGCAGCAGCATAAAAACCAAGGGGGTGGGGGGGTGTACATGTAAATAGTCCGGGTGTCCATTTGATGAATTGTTCAGCAGTCTTATGGCCTGGGGGTAGAAGCTGTTAAGGAGCCTTTTGGACCTAGACTTGGTTCTCCGGTACCTCTTTCCGTGCGGTAGCAGAGAGAACAGTCTATGACTTGGGTGACTTGAGTCTAACAATTTTTGGGGCCTTCCCCTGACACCACCTACTATATAAGTCCTGGATGGTAGAAGCTTGGCCGTACGCCCTACCCCCTGTAGCGCCTTACGGTCGGATGCCGAGCAGTTGCCATACCAGGTGGTGATACAACCGGTCAGGATGCTCTCGATGGTGTAGCTGTATAGCTTTTTGAGGATCTGGGGACCCATGCCAAATCTTTTCAGTCTACTGAGAGGGAAAGGTGTTGTCGTGCCCACTTCACAACACTCTTGGTGTGTTTGGACCATGATAGTTTGTTGGTGATGTGGACACCAAGGAACTTGAAGCTCTTGACCCGCTCCCACTACAGCCCCATCAATGTGAATGGGGGTGTTTTCGGCCATCCTTTTTCTGTAGTACACGATCAGCTCTTTTGTCTTGCTCACATTGAGGGAGAGGTTGTTGTACTGCCACCACACTGCCAGGTCTCTGACCTCCTCCCTATAGTCTGTCTCATCATTGTCGGTGACCAAGCCTACCACCGTTGTGTCATCAGCAAACTTAATGATGCTGTGAAATCATGCTTGGCCATGCAGTTGTGGGTGAACAGGGAGTACAGGAGGGGACTAAGCATGCACCCCTGAGGGGTCCCCTTGTTTAGGATCAGTGTGGCAGATGTGTTGTTGCCTACCCTCAACACTATGGTGTTGAACGCTGAGCTATAGTCAATGAACATCATTCTCATATCGGTGTTCCCTTTGTCCAGTTTGGAAAGGGCAGTGTGGAGTGTGATTGCATCATCTGTTAATCTGTTGGGGCGGTATGCGAATTGGAGTTGGTCTAGGGTTTCCGGGATGATGGTGTGAGCCATGACCAGCCTTTTAAAGCACTTCAGTTGGCAGGTTAACTTCGCTTTGGTGATCTGCTATTGTGGTCTGCTTGAAACATGTAGGTATTACAGACTCGGTCAGGGAAAGGTTGAAAATGTCAGTGAATGCACTTACCTTGATCCGCACATTCTCTGAGTACATGTCCTGGTAATCCGTCTGGCCCCACAGCCTTGTGAATGTTGACCTGTTTAAAGGTCTTTCTCAGATCGGCTACGGAGAGCGTGATCACACAGTCATCTGGAACAGCTGGTACTCTCATGCATGCTTCAGTGTTGCTTACCCCGAAGCTAGCATTAAAGGCATTTAGCTCATCTGGTATGCTAGCGTCACTGGGCAGCTCGTGGCTGGGGTTCACTTCGTAATAGTTTGCAAGCCCTGCCACATCGGACAAGCATCAGAGCCAGTGTAGTAGGATTCAATCTTAATCTTAGTCCTGTATTGATGCTTTGCATGTTTGCCTCCAACTCAGGACTCAGGACGCCTCCAACAGGACTCAGGACGACACTACAGTGGTAGGCTTGATTACCAACAACGACGAGACGGCCTACGGGGAGGAGGTGAGGGCCCTCGGAGTGTGGTGTCAGGAAAATAACCTCACTCTCAACGTAAACAAAAAAAAGGAGATGGAAAGGAAACAGCAGAGGGAGCACCCCCCTATCCACATCGACGGGACAGTAGTGGAGAGGGTAGTAAGTTTTAAGTTCCTCGGCGTACACATCACGGACAAACTGAATTGGTCCACCCACACAGACAGCGTTGTGAAGAAGGCGCAGTAGCGCCTCTTCAACCTCAGGAGGCTGAAGAAATTCGGCTTGTCACCAAAAGCACTCACAAACTTCTACAGATGCACAATCGAGAGCATCCTGTCGGGCTGTATCACCGCCTGGTACGGCAACTGCTCCACCCACAACCGGAAGGCTCTCCAGAGGGTAGTGAGGTCTGCACAACGCATCACTGGGGGCAACTACCTGCCCTCCAGGACACCTACACCACCCGATGTCACAGGAAGGCCATAAAGATCATCAAGGACAACAATCACCCGAGCCACTGCCTGTTCACCCCGCTATCATCCAGAAGGCGAGGTCAGTACAGGTGCATCAAAGCAGGGACCGAGAGACTGAAAAACAGCTTCTATCTCAAGGCCATCAGACTGTTAAAACTTCTTCTTAATAGGGGGGCGCTGTTTTCACTTTGGAAAAAATCGTGCCCAAATTAAACGGCCTCGTACTCTGTTCTAGATCATACAATATGCAAATTATTATTACTATTGGATAGGAAACACTCTGAAGTTTCTAAAACTGTTTGAATTATATCTGTGAGTAAAACAGAACTCATTTGGCAGCAAACCTCCATACAGGAAGTGAAAATTCTGAAAATGAGGCTCTGTGTCAGGGCCTGCCTATTCAACTGGCTTATATTTATGGATCTGTATGCACTTCATACGCCTTCCACTAGATGTCAACAGGCAGTAGAAGGTTGAATGGGGTGTCTAGCTTGATGTGAGGCCGAATAAGAGCTTTTGGAGTGACAGGTCCGCTCTTTTGTCAGTTTTCAACGGCGCACAGGGGAACTCCACATTGTCTTCTGAAATGCGTTACGTATACACGGCGAAATGCTCCGGTTCTGATTTTATTGGATATATATGAGAAAAACATTATAAAGTAGGATTTTAAACCGAGTTTGACCAGTTTATTCGACGTTTATTGGGAATTTTTGAATTTTTCATTCCAGGCGCCAAGAGTTGATGGGCATGTTCGCGCCACAATGCTAGCCAAAGTTGCTAATTCGACAGAAGAAATGGACATTCTAAAACCAAACAACGATTTATTCTGGAACTAGGACTCCTTGCACAACATTCTGATGGAAGATCAACAAAGGTAAGATAATATTTATGATGTTATTTCGTATTTTTGTGGTAAATGTTGGCTCCAACAAGGCAGAGAATATGTGAGCGCTGTCTCACAATACTGCATGCTGTATGTTGTAGTAAAGTTATTTTTTTTAAATCTAACACAGCAGTTGCATTAAGAACCAGTGTATCTTTCATTTGCTGTACAACATGTATTTTTTAGTAAAGTTTATGATGAGTTCTTTGGTTAGATTAGGTGACTGTCCAAAATATCTCCGGACATTTTGGCGTATTGTGACTACGTATTCACAATGTAAAACCAGGATTTGTACCTCTAAATAAATGTATTGTATAACATGATGTTATAAGACTGTCATCTGATGAAGTTGTCCAAAGGTTAGTGATTAATTTTATCTCTATTTCTGGGTTTTGTGAAAGCTATTTTGGCGGTGAATAAATGGCGTTGTGTGTTTGGCTATTGTGGTGAGCTAATAGAAATATATATTGTATTTTCGCTGTAAAACAATTAAAAAATCGGAAATATTGTCTGGATTCACAAGATGTTTATCATTCATTTGCTGTACACCATGTATTTTTCATAAATGTTTTATGATGAGTATTTATGTATTTCACGTTGCTCTCTGTAATTATTCTGGCTGCTTTGGTGCTATTTGTGATGATGGCTGCAATGTAAAACTACGATTTATACCTCAAATATGCACATTTTCGAACAAAACATAAATGTATTGTATAACATGATGTTATAAGACTGTCATCTGATGAAGTTGTTTAAGGTTAGTGATTCATTTTATCTCTATTTGTGGGTTTTGTGAAAGCTACCTATGCGGTGGAAACATGGTGAAAACATGGCGTTGTGTGTTTGGTTATTGTGGTGAGCTAATATAAATACATATTGTGTTTTCGCTGTAAAAGATTTAAAAAATCGGAAATTATGGCTGGATTCACACATGTTTATCTTTCATTTGCTGTATTGGACTTGTGATTTCATGAAATTATATTATATGATATCTCTGTCCCGTTAGGCTAGGCTATGCTAGTCAGCTTTTTTGATGAGGAGGATCCCGGATCCGGGAGGGAGACTCGTTAGAGGTTTAAACAGCCACCACTATCATTGAGTGGCTGCTGCCAACATACTGACTCAACTCCAGCTCACTTTAATAATGGAAGTTGATGGGAATTGATCAAAAATGTATCACTAGCCACTTTAAACAATGCCACTTAATATAATGTATATGTATATACTGTACTCGATACCATCTACTGCATCTTGCCTATGCCGTTCTGTACCATCACTTATTCATATATCTTTACGTACATATTCTTTATCCCTTTACACTTGTGTGTATAAGGTAGTAGTTGTGGAATTGTTAGGTTAGATTACTCGTTGGTTATTACTGCATTGTCAGAACTAGAAGCACAAGCATTTCGCTACTCTCGCATTAACATCTGCTAACCATGTGTATGTGACAAATAAAATTTGATTTGATTTGGTGGTTCATCTGAGGGCATAACGGGATTTATTTTAAGTGTCCATATTTGTGTCCCGGTCCTTTAATGCTGTGGCTCTAGCCTTTAGCTCGGTGTGGATGTTGCCTGTAATCCATGGCTTCTTATTGTGATATGTACCTATGGTCACTGTAGGGACAACGTCTTCGATGCACTTATTGATGAAGCTGGTGACTGAGATGGTATATTCCTCAATGCCATTGGATGAATCCTGGAACATATTCCAGTCTGTGCTAGCAAAACAGTCCTGTAGCGTAACTTTGTACACGTCTCTGTGTGTGGAGTCAAGGTGGTCTTGAGTTTTTTTCCTCTCTGGTTGCACATCTGACATGCTGGTAGAAATGAGGTAAAATGGATTTAAGTTTGCCTGCATTAAAGTCCCCGGCCACTAGGAGTCCCACTTCTGGATGAACATTTTCTTGGTTGCTTATGGCCTTACACAGCTCGTTGAGTGCGGTCTTAGTGCCAGTATCGGTTTGTGTTGTTAAATAGATGGCTACGACGAATATAGTGTGGTCTATAGCTCATGAGGTACAATTCCTTCAGATTTCCTTCAAATTAGACATTGCGCACCAGCTGTTGTTGACAAACAGACACACCCCCACCCCTCGTCTTACCAGACGTAGCTGTTCTGTCCTGCCAATGCACGGAAAACCCAGCCAACTATATATTATTCCTGTCGTCGTTCAGCCACGACTTGGTGAAACATAAGATATTACAGTTTTTAATGTCCCATTGGTAGTATAGTTTTGAACTGAGATCATCCAGTTTATTCTCCAGTGATTGCACGTTGGCCAAAAGAACGGATGATAGAGGCGGGTTAACCACTTGCTGACGATCTCCGCCCCCTATTTTTCCGTCTTTACTTCATGCTAATGACCAGCTTTGGAGAAGCAGTAATCTCTCTGTTCTGATATCCAGAAACTATTTTTGGTCATAAGAGATGGTAGCAGCAACATTATGTACAAAATCAGTAAAAAACTATGTGAAAAAACACACAAAATAGATTAAAAGCCAAAAGCATTTCAAACTCCCTCTCCTCAATTGTATTCTATACTGTTATTTTTTGTTATTTTTTTATTATTAAAAAGTTATTTCCACAATTAACAAATAATATGCATAATAATGTAGGCACTTCATACAAAGGATTGTTACCTATAAACAGGACTGGCATTACAAATGTGATTCATCCAATACTGTCCCTAACATCATTACCCCTTAGCAACAGATGTGGGGTACATACACACACTCTCCCCACCCTTCCCACACAAACAACCACAAGCTCAGGTGTTCAACAGTGGTTCCATCCCTGAGCCCAACTCAAGAGAAGACTTGATGTGTGAATGCATATACAGTTGTAGCTGTTTGAGAAGGCATGCAACATTTTTCAGGAATGGGGAGAGTTACTTAACTAATGTCAAGTCCTAGCTGATGGAGCTCAGATACACTCCTCTCCCCTGAAACACACACGCTGGTCCACCGGTGTGACCATTTTCCCAAGCATCTCTGAGCAGTCAGACCTTTTGATTATTTTGTGCCGCCAGATCCACAATAATTTGCCCCCTCTCTGATTCTCCGAGTGTGTCCCCTTCCCCATGGGTTACTGCAGCTAGTGTTGCCAGCACTACCACTACCTTGGTGGGGGTCTCCACCGGAATTCCCACCGGCTAGGGACAAGGTCATCAAGGTTCTCGTTAGCAGCTTTGAGAAATTCCTTGTATATTATGCTCACCCACCCGGGGGCTTTGGCTTTGTTGGACCAACACTGCGAGGCAGGCTCAGACTCTGGAGAGGGCGGTACTGCTTTAGTGAGTCTCTGACCACATTTATCTTTCTGTCTTGGCTGCATATAAGCTACTTGCAGTAGGCCTATGAAACAGATAAGGACTTCTCCTTTGTGTGTGGGTCGCTCAGGTGGGTTTCTAGGGTATAGGGTTGAGTCCATCATGAAAGGAAATAAATAGACTATGTTTGTAATTTATTTTGAAATGTATATCCTCTATCTACCCAAAATGTTAACCATTTTCCTTTTTCACTCACTTAACTCACCACACTTTTCCAATCATAAAAACACACACCCCATCTTCCATCACAACTACACTCACCCTATACACCCACACATACCCACATACTGTGCCTTCTATGTCCTCTAGTATGACCTTCTTTAAAAAATTCCATATAGCTTAGTAGAACCCCTTCCCTCTCCCGGCTTAGACAGGGCTTAGACTCTTATGGGTTAAAGGGTTGAGTATAGGAGATATTTGTGCTGCGGCGAGTTGGGCATCATCACACACTTTTGTGAGGTTTTATTGCTTGGATGTCACTGCTCCCATTATAGCACACAGTGTGCTTACTGCTGGGACAAGGGAAAGTCACTAGGCAGCGCGCCGTGTGCGTAATACCCAGACTGCCACATCTGGCGGGGTCAGGTCTGGGTGGTCTACCATGGGCCGTTTCATTTAGTGTCCGTTGGAGTCAGCTAGGTGCATGATTATATTTCCTCATAGTATGTTATACCGAAGTTATACCTAGCCTCACGCTTATCACCTGTGTAAGGTGGGTCTTCCAGCAAGGTGTAGATTTCATTGGCCTTGTCAGGTGTGATTGTAGAGCCGTCAACCCAGGTTGCGAGAGTGTGACTCCCCATAGTATGTTGTGCCTCCTTTCCCTCCTTCAGGGAACATTAGTTATATTCATAAAATTACTTAATTCTTGGATCACTTTATTTCTTTTTTTGTAATTTGGCACAAACTAAAGGCCATGAGTAACTTTGTAAAAAGAATGGCACAGGTTGACCTATAAGTGGCACTGATACAAGCAGTCTCACTTAAACCCGCATATCGACCATCTAGTTTGACCTAGAGGTGTCTTTGCTCATGCTGCATTTTTTTTGCCTCAAGGACCAAAAAGGTCTGCCCTTATAGATTTTCCTCTATCTTGGACATTTTGGAAAACATTTGAAAAACGAATTCTCATGAGGTCAAAATTACACCAATTCGGCCCATGATACATCTCTTAACTTAGTTTGAGAAAAGCTAAGGGATTGGTTATTAGCGCACGGATCCCGTTAATGGGATCAAAATCGACAACATCCGGTGAAGCTGGAGCGCGACAAATTCAAATGACAAAATTGTAATATTAAACATTCATGAACATACAAGTGTCCTACACCATTTAAAAGCTTAACTACTTGTTAATCCAGCCGCTTTGTCAGATTTCAAAAAGGCTTTACGGTGAAAGCATACCATGCGATTATCTGAGGACAGCGCCCCACACACAAAAGTATTAAAAACATTTTCCAAACTAGCAGAGGCGTCACAAAAGTCAGAAATAGCGATAAAATAAATCACTTACCTTTGAAGATCTTCCTCTGTTTGCAATCCCAAGAGTCCCAGCTACACAACAAATGGTTGTTTTGTTTGATAAAGTCCTTCTTTATATCCCAAAAAAGTCAGTTTAGTTGGCACGTTTGATTCAGTAATCCACCCTTTCCACTAGTTCAACATGCATACAAAGGAATCCCAAAAGTTACCAATAAACTTCGTCCAAACAAGTCAAACAACGTTTCTAATCAATCCTCAGGTACCCTAATATGTAAATAAATGATTTTAAGACGGATTTAAGACGGAATGTAGTATGTTCAATACCGGAGATAAATAACGCGCCCTCATCCACACGCGCCACAAGACTACAGTCAAAATGAGAGCCACCTTGAAAAACTACAAATTCTAGCTAATTTTTCAAAAAACAAGGCTGAAACCCTTTCTAAAGACTGTTGACATCTAGTGAAAGCCATAGGAACTGCAATCTGGGAGCTATTTATGTGTATTTCCCATAGACAAGCGTTGAGATGGACAGTGACCTCAAAAAAACATTTCTGGATGGATTTTCCTCAGGTTTTCGCCTGCAATATCAGTTCTGTTATACTCACAGACATTATTTTAACAGTTTTAGAACCTTCAGAGTGTTTTCTATCCAACGCTACCAATATGCATATCCTAGCTTCTGGGCCTAAGTAACAGAAAGTTTACTTTGGGCACGTCATTTATCCAAACTTCCGAACACTGCCCCCTAGCCCTAAGAGAGATGGCTGAGTTATTGATAAATCATGAAATCAGATTTTACGTGTCCATTTAAATCCTTTGTAAATCCCCTCCATAATGGCCTATCAACATGAAACTATTTTGGGTCACCATAATAAACCATGTAAAGGTTGGACCATTTCTGTCCTGCTAAGCATTCAAAATGTAACGAGTACTTTTGGGTGTCGGGGAAAATGTATGGAGTAAAAAGTACATAATTTTCTTTAGGAATGTAATGAAGTAACAGTTAATGTTGTCAAAAATATAAATAGTAAAGTACAGTACAGATACCACCAAAAACAAAGTACTTTACACCATTGATGGTTGGCTTATGTCATATCATTATGTGATGATAACCAGGAGAAATTGACCAGGACTACTGTCACTAGCTGCATTGTTCTCCCCACAGACCACAACTATTAGACACACATCTACAACTATAAAACAGGTCGACCTGTACAGTTAAACAGATAAGCCAATAATGGATTGGCAGATATTGTTAGTGTTGTATGATTGTTGTTATATGAGAGGTCGACAGATATTGTTTTAGTCGGAGTCGATTGCTACATTTTCAGAGGCTGGATGGCACTGACTTTAATATGTACTGTAATATAGCATAAATGCTAAATTATGTCCAATGTTAATCAAACTTCAAGTAAGAAGTGAGAGTATGGACCTTTTTTAGTTAAAATCTACAGTTTATTATCAGATATCTCCAGGGATTATAACACATTATAACACTCCTCTGGCAATAATGTTTATTGTAGAAAATAGATTTGAGAAGGTTCCAACTTCCACCCTTATCTGTCAAAGCCGTAGTTAAAGTCCCTGTTGAGTTGCTACCTTGCTCATGTGTTGAGACATTGCAGAATGATATAATGGGAAACAGTCTCTGCCAGCAGAGTAAACAGTCACTTAGCTCTATGATGAATGTTGATTCTGAACTATAGTAAAAATATGTGAAATTATTGCAAACTATAGGGTCCACTGAAAGAAGACCCAATGGAAATTCATGCATGTTTAATTTGCCAAATATACAGTTACATTTTGGGAAATGTGTTTGCACAAGAATTGTATTTTGAGAGTTAGTTCGATGGAAGATATGTTGACATAAAGATATCTGAATACAAGTTTAGTATTTATCTTCACCTGCCTGATTCAATCTTGTTGTGAATTATTTTTGTCCCGAACGATCCTGAGCAGTGTAACTCAATGTATCTTCCAAACAGAGGACCTTGGTGCAATACTTAGTGCTTCTAGTTGGTCTACGCTTCACCAGTTCCACCCCTTCATACACCCCTCTCTCCACTCCTCCACTCCTTCATACACCCCTCTCTCCACTCCTCCACCCCTTCATACACCCCTCTCTCCACTCCTCCACTCCTTCATACACCCCTCTCTCCACTCCTCCACCCCTTCATACACCCCTCTCTCCACTCCTCCACCCCTTCATACACCCCCCTCTCCACTCCTCCACCCCTTCATACACCCCTCTCTCCACTCCTCCACTCCTTCATACACCCCTCTCTCCACTCCTCCACCCCTTCATACACCCCTCTCTCCACTCCTCCACCCCTTCATACACCCCTCTCTCCACTCCTCCACCCCTTCATACACCCCTCTCTCCACTCCTCCACTCCTTCATTGATCCGTTGTGCCACTCCTCAACACCTTTATTTCCTCCATCTCTCCACACTCTGTCCAGATTAGCTAATTATACTGATTGAGAGAGGCCTTCTGATCTTTGAACCAGAGCTGATCAATATTAGGAGCCAATATAGGAGCTAATGGTCGGGAGACATTATTCTCTACTGATAAGGTATGCAGATGGTGTCAGAAAACACATTTACACAAGTTGGAATGCACTCACACACTCATGCACACACACACACACACACACGAAAACACACACGCACATAGAGACGATGTAAACAAGAGAAATGAATGCCTGTGTTACAGTAGTCTATACTGCTTGTGGTGAGATTTGGATTGAGATTTGTGATTGTATTTCTTATGTCTAATCTAGCATCTCCGAAAAAAGTATTTTGAGAAAACACTGTGGATCACATTCAAGTCTTTGTACATTCCCATTAGTTATTGACAAGGTAGGAGGTATCCAATGTGCATTGTATAGTGATCATTCATAAATAGCTGTCTTCATGTTATTTTCCCTCATCTCTGTCTTTCTCTACTATTGGCCACTCAGCCACATGTGCCGGAGTTTCCTGCTTTGTGATTGGAGGAAGGATTAGAGATTAAAGGTCCAGGCAGCATTGAAAAGGCCAGACATTCAGTGTAGTTTGAAAAGGCACTCACAAACACACACACACACACACCTCAAACAGCTACAATAGGGATTAGCTGGCAGAGCTTTCAAAACAAGAGTAACGGCTTCTCCACTAGTATTACACTGCAAACCAAATTTCATTCCAAATATCCCTTTTAAAATATGAAATATTTTAGCTCAGCTCTCTGAAAAATACACTGTAAGTTTACAGAAAAACAATATAAATTACTTTTCCATTGGCACACAATGCAAAAGTCATTTATATTGTTTTTCTGTAAACTTTAACCTCATTAGCAGACCAATCTGCCTCTTAACTCTGGATGTTTGCAAACAGTGTGAGGTCAGTCAGTCCATACAGTGAGAGGGTAAAGATTCTGATCCTGAAACGCACACACACACACACACACACACACACACACACACACACACACACACACACACACACACACACACACACACACACACACACACACACACACACACACACACACACACACACACACACACACACACACACACACACACACACACACACACACACGCACACACACACACACACACACTCACTTCACCCACTGCCTGACAAATGTGTGGGTTTTACAGTTAAATCCAGCATTTACTTGAGTTGATTCAACGTTTCGATGTTCTCCACTCTCATTGCTTTGAATCTCTACCAGTGGTTCCCAATTTTTTTATAGTCCCGCTTCAAACGTTCAACCTCCAGCTGCGTACCCCCTCTAGCACCAGGGTCAGCGCACTCTCAAATGTTGTTTTATGCCATCATTGTAAGCCTGCCACACATACACTATACGATAAATGTATTAAACATAAGAATGAGTGTGAGTTTTTGTCACAACCCGGCTCGTGGGAAGTCACAAAGAGTTCTTATTGGACCAGGGCACAAATAATAATCAATAATTTTGCTCTTTATTTAACCATCTTACATATAAAAGTGTATTTGTTCATCGAAAAGTGTGAATAACTCACCACATGTTAATGAGAAGGGTAGGCATGAAAGGATGCACATAACTCTGCAATGTTTGATTGTATTGGAGAGTCTCAGTCTTAAATCATTTTCCACACAGTCTGTGCTGTATTTAGTTTTCATGATAGTGAGGGCCGAGAATCTACTCTCACATAGGTACATGGTTGCAAAGGCCATCAGTGTCTTAACAGCGTGATTTGCCAAGGCAGGATACTCTGAGCGCAGCCCAATCCAGAAATCTGTCAGTGGCTTCTGATAATTAAAAAAAATTCACAGAACCGCTTGTTGCAATTTTGATGAGGTTCTCTTGTTCAGATGTCGGTAAGTGGACTGGAGGAAGGGCATGAAAGGGATAACGAATCCAGTTGTTTGTGTCATCCATATTGGGAAAGTACCTGCGTAACTGTGCACCCAACTCACTCAGGTGCTTCGCTATATCACATTTGACATTGACAAGCTTGAGTTAATTTGCACACAAAAAATCATACAATGATGGAAAGACCTGTGTGTTGTCCTTGTTAATGCAGACAGAGAAGAGCTCCAACTTCTTAATCATAGCTTCAATTTTGTCCCACACATTGAATATAGTTGCGGAGAGTCCCTGTAATCCTAGATTCAGATCATTCAGGCGAGACCTAGATAGGCCAGTCGTGTGAGAAACTCGTCATCATGCAAGCGTTAAGACAAGTGAAAATGATGGTCAGTAACGAAAACTTTAAGGTCGTCTCTCATTTTTTTTAAACGTGTCAATACTTTGCCCCTTGATAACCATCGCACTTCTGTAATTTGTAAAAGCGTTACACATCATCATTGCATAGTGCAGAAAATACACGAGAGTTCAGGGGCCTTGCTTTAACAAAGTTAACCATTTTCACTGTGGTGTCCAAATCGTTTTTCAAGCCATCATGCATTCCCTTGGCAGCGAGAGCCTCTCAGTGGATGCTGCAGTGTACCCAAGTAGCATCGGGAGCAACTGCTTGCACGTGCGTTACCACTCCACTATGTCTCCCTGTCATGGCTTTTGCGCCATCAGTACAGATACCAACACATCTTGACCACCAAAGTCCATTTGACGTCACAAAGCTGTCCAGTACTTTAGAAATATCCTCTACTGTTGTCCTAGTTTCCATTGGTTTGCAGAAGGATGTCTTCCTTAATTGACCCCCCATAAACGTAACGGACATATACCAGGAGCTGTGCCAGGCTCGACACGTCTGTTAACTATTCCAACTGTAACGCATAGAATTCACTGGCTTGTATGCAAAGCAGTAATCGTTTCAAAACATCTCCTGCCATGTCACTGATGCGTCGTGAAACAGTGTGGTTTGATGAAGACATTGTCTGTAAAGTTTTTTGGGGCCTTTTCCCCCAACATTGTCCCAGCCATATCCGCGGCAGTCCTCCACAATAGCCTTGGGCTTGCCTTTCCTAGTCACTCGGTAGCTCACCATATAAGACTCTTCTAGCCCCTTCTTATTAATGGTATCTGTTGCTTTTATATGTCTTACTACTCGAAAGTTTTCTTTATTCTCGCTCAAAAAACTCCTGTGGCTTATTTTTTAAATTGACGTGTTTTGTTTCTAAATGTCTGCACAAGAGTGAAGGTTTAATCGAGTTGTGAGATAGTACTTTTGCACATATAA